>NC_049210.1:16389069-16546569 GCF_013347855.1 Anguilla anguilla
TTCAGATAGGTGCAGTCATCCAGAGAGATCCTCATTATGTAGAACTCCCATTTGAGTACTTTGGTGTGTCAGTGTAAGGAAGTAAACTGGTCTACTGTGCTTAACCGGATTTACATAACATTCTGAATTAGACTCTGGGGCTACTGGGGTCTTAGAAGCACAGATATTGTTCAGTACTTCATTGTCTTCCCTAGCTTTGGTACAGTGTTATTTGTTCTTTAAACTCTGCCGTGTGGAATGGGAAAAGGTGTGTTTATGTGTGTCTGCTTGTGTTACCAATTCATTACAGAGAATTAAAATGGCAGAGTGCTCATTAAGAGTCTGTGTATGTGTGCTTGTGTGGGTATGTGTGTGTGAAAGGGAAAGAGAGAGATGGGATCCAGTGATATTTGAATGCTGCAGTGTTCACAGACTCTCCTGGCAGGGTGTATGTGAAATGGGACGGGGGGGTGTACCAGCGAGGCACGTCTCCTCTCTGTGAAGGATCTGGGAACCCGGTCAACGCTGGGAGGGCTGTTGTGCCTTTTGTTGGGCCCAGACAAAGCTGGGACGAGGTGCTGTCACAACGAAGTCGGTTTAATTTTTTTCTCCTCGCCCCTGCCCCTGTGTGGCGGTGGCCAGGCTCACCTCTCTGTCCCAGACTCCCTAGGACACTGAATCATTTCTAATTAAGCTTCCAGCCCCTTTATCCCCTATCAGGTTCCCCTCGTTCCCTTTTTTGTGTGTATAGTAGCAGTGTTCTCCCCAAAATCTGTCCCAACAATCGGCCCATTCAGCGATGTGCTATTGGGTTTCGTACTCTATGACGGCCGTGGGAGAGTGACTGATGAATCTCTTTGAAACGAGCCCACAGTGAAAATGCCCAGGGTGGCTTCTCTCCATTTTTTGTTCTGTCTCAGGGGCAGTGGAACGATGCTCTAGGTGCCAGAGCAGTCATCCAGCAGTGCCCTGTATCGGTCAGAAGTGCTGTTGGTTTTCTTTTCAGTCTCGTTAAAATGTTTGATGTCCGTGGTTGGTTTGCGATAGCCGCAAGAATGCAAATATGATTTTGCATTCATATGAATGTGACTCCACGGATGGATGGTAGGAATTAGCATTTTTGAAGCTGGTTGATATTATAGAATGGAAAATGTTACGACAGAGCAGAGTGGTATAAGGAAAAGTTTGAGCCATTGTTGCGCAAAGCAGATTATGATGGGTATTTAATAGAGACAGAAAGGTAACTGAAACTGATCTAGGATAAATGGTTAATGGCCTTAACTTTGACCTCTCTCCATCCCTTGTAGAGTGTGAAAGTATTGAGAGTATACTCTATAGTGTTCAGTCTTATAACAGATCCTGATACTCACTTGTTCACTGAGTCCATGGTTGTGCAACCAGTCAAGTTCACAAACACCCTGAGCATGTGAACATGAGCTAAAATGAGCTGGTTATGAAGTGGCTGCTCTTAGTAAGAACCTACTGCACACATACTTCATCAGAAACTGTCCAGGTGACCGTCAGGTGAACATATATCACTGTATACAAAACATCTGTACGATATATTCTGTCTAATTGTATTGCTATTTTCTTACTCTTTCTCGTTCTCTTTTTCTTGCTTTCTCACCCTTGTTCTTTTGTTGTTGTGGGTGCATGGGCGTTTGCCGTTGCCATGGCAGTTCGACAAAGCATTCCGGGCCCTGGAATGTGGGTGAGAAATGAGCTCTCTGATCAAGAGACTAGACCTGCCTCATCTTTGAGTGGAACTAGTGCGATAATGTGCGTGTGTTTCAGGGAAATCTGAAACTTTCTATTTCTGCTTTAAACTTTGATCTCAGTCATTGTCGTTTTCCAAGAAGGCCGAGTGCGTGCTTTTTGTTCCGTGCTCTGGACAAAAGCATTCCAGCGGATAACAGTGTAAAATGTCACTATATAATCATTAGCTGAATGCTTCATGTGTACGCTGGCAGAAATTTGTGCAGATGCACGCAAGTCGTGCTCAGCCGTGCCTTACGCAGCAGGGAGGCTCAGTACAGTGACACATCATTTTTTATTCACCGCCTAGTCAAGGAGCCTGTGCTTTCGGCCCTTATTTCTCACATTTGTCTGCCTACCTGTTTGTTTCCTGTGAACACGTTGACTGGGGAAAAAAATGATGGACAGATCAACAGAAAGGGTGGTGAGATGAAAGGAAACATCAGATTTTGCATAGCTGTGATCAACAGCCATGACTAACAGAAGGGTGCATATTATTAATATTGTATTAACTGTATTAAGGTGCTATTGGCAGATCTGTGTGTCCTTTTAGCATAATATAAATAGCCTCTTATTTACTCATTAAAACTGAGTTCATATTGGACGTGCTTTATCGGCTTGAGAACATGAGATGCACTACCTGTCTTAATTTTATTTTTAAAGCCTACTCTTTTTTGCTGTTGCCAGGCAACCGCTCTGTGCTCCTGTCAATCATTTGTGTATTTAATGTATTTAATGGCATTAACTGGCTAATTCACCTGAAAATAAGCTGCCATGTCCGTCCACATGGCACTAATTCATTGATTTGATTTGGACTGCTTATTTTTGTCATTGTAGTCACGATTTGTGAAATTGGACATTTGTGAAATCATCTTACATATTATTTACAGCGGAAGCCAATGGCAAAATCAAGGCCTGCCTCTGTTCTCATGCGATTGGGCAGCAGAGAAAAGAATGACGGTGACGCTGGGTGCTCTTTTCTCAGAGCGCACCAAATTAGGATCATTTTCAGCCCCATGCGCACCTAAAAACAGTGAGGTGCCCAGGGCGGATAAACACGAGGTGCCAGGTGCTCAAAAGCAGCGTAGAAAACTCATCAAACTAATTGAAAATTATTTTTAAAAATGGCCCCTAGCTGTCAAAGTGCCTCCGGTGTGAATGCAGCTGACTGTGTGTCCCCTTCTGGTTGATCATCCTCCCGTGAGTTTTATCCTGAAGCTCCGGACTTTGACTCCGCCCTGGTGTGCTCCCTGCCCGTCTATTTGCCCACTGCGGCTCTTGGGCGGAACGGCCTTCTTGCCATTCCGTGCGGTTCCCACTGTGACACGGCCTCCCGTCCCACCCGTGTCATTACCGGCCCCCGTCGGCCTGTAATCGGGCAGGGGCGGAGCCTGTGCGTGCGACGCCGTGGACGGTGGGTGGAGCCAGACCGCAGATAAAAGAAGCCCAAAGAGCAGACGAGGACCACTGTCTGCTCCCGTCAGTTTTATTTTCGCATCTCTTTCGTTTCTTATTTAATTTTTTTTTTTTTGGAGGAGTGCGGTTTGCACCCTGTGCTTTTCTGCCCCCGTAATGGTGGTTGTGTCCGTGGTTACAGGCGATGTCCCAGCACCCTCTAATTTGCCCAGTTTCTTTCTCTCACTGCCTGTGCAGTGAAGGCTGTAAATAGCAGCCGGAGAGGCCACGTCTAGAGCGTCCAGATTCCCCACAGAAAAATAAGTGCAAAACTGGGGACCGATTCGTCTTTTCACAGCGGTATGAAGACAGCTGCCGGAGGGAGAGGGAGAGGGAGGGGGAGAAAGGGGTTGAGAGTGGGGCCGCGCCCTCTCACCTGCGTCTGATTCGTACACCCCCGTAGTTCTTTTCTGTCGTGGGATTAGCGCGCTGGTGTGCGTGTCCAGACAGAGTGCCCACCGCTCCTCTGCTCCCAGACGACCGGATCTACCGGCGTTTCTGCACTAGCAGGAAGTGGGAGGAGGCGTTGTGTTTTATTGCCTGGCTGTCAGAACATGAAAGGCAGCAGACGGCTGCTAGCCCAGCCAGCTCTCCTCTGCCCGCGTGTCCCTCCTTTATCCATGTCACTGCACGCCACACCGAAAGTGCACGTTTGTTAGAAATTCTTCAGAATGGAAAAACAGTTTTAAAATATTGTATTTCTGTTTTCCTGTGAGGTTGAGTGAGGTGAGGTTGAATGAGGGCTTTTCTATAAACATGTACGACGATGGCTTTGTGCCTCGTGAAAAGTACCTGCTTACACTGTGTGATTATGTTAAGCCTGCCCTCCCGTCGGCCAGAATGCCAACCTTGCGTGCCGCTCTCCGAGCATGTGTGTGTACAGTAAGTGGCAGGAAGGAGCTCGCTGGCATTAGATATCTGGATGTCTCGCACACTGTCCCATACAGCCAGAGTTTCTGAGGACTGAGGTAAGAAGACGGGGTCCAGGACCCGGCCCAGGTGAATAGCAGCCCCCCCTGGCTGTCTCCCTGCAGTCCACCAGGTGTGGCGTTGGCGTGGCGTGGCACGGCGTGGCGTGGCTTGGCCACACGTGGGCCGGCTGGAACGTGCGGCTCGGAGGATAATCCCATGGCGCTCTTGGCGCGCTGGGATATCGGGGGAGCAGATGCCCTGGAAAACCGCCCTGAGCGGGACGAGCCGTGCCAGAGGGATTAACCCCCCTCTCCAGCCTCAAATGTGAGGAGAGCAACGGGGGAGGTGGGGTGGGGTGGGGGGGGGGGAGACTTATAAATCCCTCTGCTGGATCTGTGGGGCTACTGCAGAGCTAATGTCAGGGGGCCAGACAGCCCTGGGGGTAAGAGAAGGGTGGTAACACAAACAGAACTGGTGTGTGGGAGTTCGCTCTGCAGAGAATAGGCCTGTAGATCTCTAAGCCACTTCTTTCTCTAAAAAAAACCCTGCTTGTTTGTTTTAGTTTGGCCTCCGTCCGCTTCCTTATGAATATTCAGCGCCGTCAGTCAGTTTAGAAAGCAGCCTGGGTATTCTGCTGCAGCTCTGGCTTTCAGTAGGTGTCCAGTGCTGTTTCTCTTCTCTCCTCGCTGGTCCTTTTGAACACACAGCAAGCACAGTGCCCCCGAGGAACCTTGACTTCCCCATAATCTCCCGTTCTGTCCGTTACCACGGAGACCAGTATGCAAGGCTCTCCCCGCAGGTGGCCTTCAGCAGGGTACAGAAAGTGCTAAAACTGCAACGTGACCCAGCCGGTGTCTTCCCATCGCTTTATCTGTGCGGTCACGTGGGCCGGTGATCAAAGCGTCCGTGGAGCTCTCCCGTTTCACCTTGCTGTGCTCAGACAGGCTAGCCATAGCTAGGATTTGTTTCATTCCGTTTTGCCTTTCAGAAATGTCAGTGCCTGAAGGACACTGCAGGAAGGACTCATACTAGAAACAATCTGCGAGAGCTGACGGATGCTTTCAACACTAGACTATCAGGAGGCTCTAATACGCAGAATTGTTTCATTAGCCAAATAGTGGCGGCCGCACAGGGCCATCTGAGGAGCGTTAGGAGACGTTCACATCAGCATGTCAAATGCTGACAAATGGCTGTAAGCAAGCTGGGGAACGGCTCTGGAGTGCTTTAGCTTTAACATTGCTGCGTGATGACCATAATAATGGAGGATTTTTCTTCTTTTTGCAAACTGGCGAATCTTTGTCCCATAATGACAAAAAACAGTTTTTTTTCCCCTCGATTTCAGTAAATGGAGAAAGGTGGGCTGTGTGCTTGCTTGCCTGACGTGCCTTCCAAACCAGTATGGGGTTTAAACAAACATGAAAAATGGTTGCAGTCGGAGTGGTGCATGGGCTGTCACTGCTATTGCTGGATTTGCCTTTTCCGTGCTTTCCTCCCTTTTTCTCCCAATTTGGAACGGCCAAGTCATATTCCCCAGATGCAGTCCTTGCTGCAGTCTGCACTATCAGTTCATGAGAGCGCCATTCTGCACGTGCCGTCCTTCGAAAACACGCGCAGTCTGCAAGTTGAGCTTCCTTTCACACAGCAGTCTATATGTTGAGAGGCCTGCTGTGTGTCCCACAGACACCAGTGGGAGGAAGACACTCAGTGCCCAGCTTGAGTAAGCAGACCGATTGCTGGCGAGTGGCGAGACATGACCGACCGAGTGCCTCCACGAGAGGCGGGCTGCTTTTAGGCAAAAGCCCCTAGTGCAGAACGCGCGGAATTCTGCGAGGGAGAGAATTTGATTGGCTTGTGCGTGATAATCCTGTCCGAGCGCAGGCCAGCATAACGCGAACCCAGCGGGCGGCATTTCCCCTGGCAGACCGGCCTTTGAGAGCCGCTGGCCTCCAGGAAATGTAGCAACCCCTGCTGCACAGAGCGAGATTGTGAGCCTCCTGTAGATTAACAGTCTCCGTTTTATCGGCGCGTGGACTCGTGTTACGGCTCCCAAACTGAAGCAGGTGCCGGGAGGATCTGAGTTTCCCAGCAGTCTCAAGGCCTTACATGAATATGATTGGAAAAAAGAGGCCTCGGGCTACAATGCAGTAATTTTCCGCTGGTTGCTTCTTGACAGTGTTTACCGATGCTCTCCTGTGTGCATGGCTGGGCTGGAATAGAAATGGACTTTTAAAAAGCTGCTTTAAAAAACCGTAGATAGCACTGAGTCTTTCCTCGGCCCTGAGGCGTTTGTTACATAAAGCGCCTATTCAGTGCCCTGCGCTGATTTGGAGTTCTACTTTTCTCCTTAATTAAAGTCTCTTTCTCCATGGCAACCCAGGGCCGCTTTTAGCGAGAATAGGAATGAGACGGATCCTTGTAATTTTGTTACGAGGTAGAGTGCCACCCATATTGGGTGCGACTTTGCCCCAACTGATGGTGCCGTTCTTTGAGAAGGCGTATTGTACAGCGGATTAGTGCCTAGTCTAATGCCTGTTGCCCTAGTGGTATTGGGGATTGGCTCCTGTAATAAGGAGGTCCCTGAAACAATGCCTCTTAGTGGCGGCCGCCCACGTGATGGTATCCCTGTGCCAGCTGGCCTGGCACATCGTTGCCCTTTGTCTGTCTGACAGTGCAAATGCCATGGCCAGCTGCCACTCTGCCCGCCCGTCAGGGGCCGTAAAATTACACCCCCTCGTACGTGGGCTGGGGCAGATTGTAGATTCGGAACGACCGACCTGCGGCCCGAGATTTTTACAGCGTCCGGTGCTTGTGGGTGAGTCACTTTACCCTTCGTCTTCTGAAGTGTCACCTGCTTTGAGTTTGTGGTTTGATGATGGGGTGCTTACTGTGAGCGCGTATTAATCCAGTGCTGGTTTGTTTTGTCTGAGTCTGAGCCCCACATGGTGCCATCTCACTGCAGCACTCTTCAGTCCTGGGCATTCTACTTCCTGTTGCACCACTGTTGTGTGTGTGTGTGTGTTTGTGTGTATGTTTGTGTGTGTTGGGGTGTGTGTGTGTGTGTGTGTGTGTATGTGCGTGTGTAGTTTTATATGCATTCATGACTGTAATTGTGTGTCTGTGTGTTTGTGATTCACGCACCGTTTTCCATCTCCGCTCTTCCTCTGTGAAATAAATCACTTATAGCTGTACCCAATAAATCACAGGTCTATTATATTAACTAAAGAATATTAACTTTACATCATTCGGAAAGTGCCTTGCAGAGCAGATGATGAAAAGTGGTTTTGTTCTAATCAATACAAATATAATTATTACTGGGAGAAATTTACTGTCTTCTGCTGCAGATATATTATTTTGAGCTTGAGGTAAAGGACCCTTCTGTCATTTTTATTTTTATTGTCCTGGAGGTGTTTGTTTCCTCGTGGGGAAACTGAACAGGCCAATAACCGTGATGAGGCATATTTTGCAAAAGGAAGAAAAATAAGGAAACGGTGTTATGTGGAAAAATAATGTTCTTTGGTAAGAATGATGTGGAGCAACATTCATTGGAGCTGCCAAAAAGGACTAAATTACAGAATTTACACTGGTTTGCAGTCAGAAAACTCCCTCAGCAGTTAGAGATTTATTTCCTGCAAGAATACCTACTGCAATACCCTTTTTTTGCACTGAGGATGAATTAAATAGTTTTTTCTGTATCTGGTATAGAAAATTATGGCACTAAAGAAAGATGGGGGTCAAAGTCAGTCATATTTCAAAGATTTTATTAATTTGTGAGTTTCAAATCCGTGCAAAAAGGTCTTGCCGATCCCCTCTCTTACAAGTGCTTAATTCCACTTTAATATATTTACGACTTGGCATAGCCTGTGTATTTACAAAGTAATGTTTGAAGTCCACATGCTGTTGTTGTTCACCGTCTCCCTGGTGACGGGTTTGCTTTCTCCGACACAGGAGAAATTCTGGAGAAAGCTGGCAAGAATGGATTGTCTGTTGGCCTTCGTGAGCGAAAGAAAACTTCAGCATTTTCTCTTCTGTCTCCTTGGGGCGCTTGTCAATACCTCTTTTAAAGAGAGATACTGGGCCAGAGGCAGTAGTGGTGATAATGGCCACACAATTTTCTGTAGCTTGGCTGTGGTGTACTCTCTACATTGCCTTTAATATCAGTAGTGCTAACCATAGCCACACTGCGTTTCTGCTGAATTTTGTATGTGCCCTTGTTCTCCATTCTGTGGCAGGTTTGTTTGGGTTGTGTTTTCTCTGAGGCTGGCTGTAATAATGGCTGTGAGAAGGCCTCTTGCTTGAGGCTACCTTGAAAACAAGGTCCTGTATTCAATCAACATTTGTCCTTTACTTCGTCTCACAAGTAAAGACAAAAATTATTCTTCTGAAGCTGTTTTTCAAGTTGGCTTTAGTAATTACTGAACTTGCAAAACTGTTTGTGAAGAAACACTGCATTTAAACGTCAGTTAAGTACAAATATTGATTAAATCCAGGCTAAGCTGCGTCCTTGGAAAATAAAGGATACACTGGACTTGTGAATGATGTGGAATCCTGAGAATTTGAAATGAATGTTAGCGATACGGAACATTCCATGTTTTGGTGGGCATTTGTTGGTTATGTTCAAAGAATGCAGTAATGCATGTGATCCTGTTGCTGCTGCTTGGTAGAAAACACAAGTATTACAGCCGACTCACATGTTTGATAGAAAGCTAGCTGTCTCGTGTTGAGGCAGAGAAGTATGTTAGGGTTGAAATGTATTATTTTTTTCACCTTTCTGTATTTACGGTAATTTGAATCACTTAAGTAATTAGCTAGCTTGGTGTGTGCACAGGATATGTATCAGAAAAATCAGGAACCAGGAAAGGTTTTGTAGCCCTGGCCACAGTACTATTTGCACAGGTTACATTTTTACATGCAGTCTATTTATACAGCTGGATATTTTACAGAGCCAGTTCAGGTTAAGTACCCTGCCCAAGGGTGTGACGGAAACACCCCAGTTGGGAATTGAACCTACAAACTCGAACCCTGGTTTTGTGGCCATCATGTAACACTGTCTCCCGTTTTAATTGTTCTACCCGGCCTCCTTCTGACCTCTCCCCCCCACTTCCTGTTCCACAGAGAGGAGGTTCAGGAGAACTGCGTTCGCTGGAAGAAAAAGTTCTCTTTCGTGTGCAAGATGAGCGCTAACCCTGCGACTGGCGTGCTGGATCCCTGCATCTGCCGGGTCTCTGTGCGCAAGGTGAGCTGTTTGTCTCTGAAATAAACGGGGCCAGGGCACAGAATACACAGGCGTTTATAAACACATACGCCTCATGTGGTGCACAGGGTGCAGCTGTGTTTAATCCAGACGGCCTTGTAGGCCTTCACTTGCCGTTATATTATGTGCTGTGAATGTCAGACACTACCGCTCCCTTTATGTATCCTGGGTTATTTATTTCCCTTGCAATGCGGGTGTGTGTGTGTGTGTGTGTGTGTGTGAGCTCTGCATTTGCAGCTGCTATTGCCCCAGATACACTGTAGCACCCCAGCAGCCCATGCTGCAGAGCCCCTGCAGACACACACATTTCACTGCCTGTAAGGGCACCTTGGTTTCATCTTCCTCTTCCTGTTTTTCCTTGCAGGAACTGAAAGGAGGGAAGACCTTTTCAAAGGTAAGAATTGAACCCTGGCCCACCAAGCTTCCACCACTACTACCCCCCCCCCCCCCCCACAAGCACACCCTCACACGAAGAGTATTAGCATACAACAATAGCACCGGCAGTCTTTCTCCACTCTGTCTTTCCCACACTGTGAGTGTGTATTTCCTTCGGTGTTAAAAATACACCTCCTGGAACCTCCTGAGGCCATTTCCCTAAATAAAGACATTTATAAACAGCAGGCTCAGAAAGGTGGAGAAAAGGAAATGTTTCCATCTTCACCTCCCTTTCTTAGGTTCACACGCACATATAAACAGTGGTACACTACATGTACACAAGCGCACACACACACACACACATAGGCACAATGATCAACCAGTGTATCTACAGTACAGGGCTTGTAGCAGTCTGCCTCACAGCAAAATTATAAAGTTGCAATGGTTTGTTTGTTGGTTTGTGAAAAGTTTACTGAAAGTTTATGTCATTGTGACTTTCCTCAGCATTAGAAAACCCTTCTGAAAAACAGACACCTTACTGCTCTCCCCTGGTGTACCCTTTTGCCGATTCCTCACACTCTTAGTTGCTTGTATTGATCCTGGTGTGGTTGCTATGGGAGACCTTGGTGGTCCTGGTTCAGGTTCATTTGCCTGCCAGTAATTGATGAATTTTGCCAATGGATTTTTCTCCTCGTAGACCTGTCACTCCAAGCAATTCAGCTGGATGTTTAATTAGGTCTCTCTGAAACCTTTACTTACGCCGTTGCTTTGTGTGTCTCCGGAACCTTGTCTTCTAAAAAGGCTTTTTAGCAGAAGTGCTGCCTTTCACCCTGACAGTTCAGGGATAGAATCAGGTCAACAGAGAAATGTTAGTCTCTCCCTTTTTTTTTTTTCCTTTGGTTAGATAAAATGCCCACTGAGACGAGACACTCGCCAGACATTGACGTTTTAAAAAAGGCGATCTCACATTAATTAAGTTGTTGATCCAAACCAGAACAGACGGGGACAAATCCAGGTGTGAGACTCCTCCCGTCCCTTTTGAGCTGCTATGTTTCCAGGCCAAGAACAGTTTTTTATGATGGGGGTGGAGGGGCAAAATTACTACATTCTCCACTCCTTTCACTCATTGCACAGATGTTCTTTGCCCCCTGATCACATCCCTCCCCCTCATGGCCCTTTCCCTCAACCCCAGATGTTAAGGCAGTACCACAGCAGCTGGAAGTTAGGCCTGTTACATGCTGTGTTGTGTCCCTCCAGTTGTGTCTTCAAAGACTTTCTGACGTTTTGGATGGTGAGACCCAGGATGGGATTTGTAGTCTTCTACAGCCCCTGGGTGTGATGGAAGCCTGTGCGTTGGGGAAGGAGGGTGTAATCCCCCCAACCCCCACCCCCTCAATCTCATCACGTTGAGGGTGCTGACGGGGCAGCCTGGGTGGGCCCCTCTGTGTGCTGTTTGGCTGTGTGATCAATAGGGGCTCTCATTCTTTGAAGTGAACACATGGAATAGTCGGCGGCCTAAGTGAATTGATGGTGGTAATAAAGCAGGAAGGTCACATCGCGTGTGACCGTGATGAAGCTGGCAGGTTAATAGAAGACAAACACTTAACACCGATGAGGTTTGCTAGGACTGGCGCTGATATCTGCATATTCCATTAGAGAGAAATGTTTCTGGTGATAAAAATTATAATCACCCTCAGTGTTTCAGTGGCCACCCTTTCATCTTACTCTTGCTGCTTTGTAGCCCTGCCAATAGTGGTGTATAACTGCATAATTGAGGCCAAAGTGATGTTAGAAACTGATTTGATGGAATGATGTTTTCCATTGCCAGGATCACCAGATCTCCCACAATTCTTTTTTTTCCTATCCGGTATGGTGGGTTGTTTTCCTGTGGCTTTGGTTGAGATTGCTTGTTTTTCAAATACTCTACTGGGAACACCATTTGTGTGAGGGAAGTGGAAAGTATTTCAGGTAAATATTTACCGGCCATGGATTGCACGTACAGTATGACCGTAAAACTTACTCACAGCAGCAAAATAGGTTCTCGTCATTTGTGAGGAGTTTGCAGTCCAGGGTCCACATTTGGCAGCCTGTCATGTGATGCCGGAGATGGAACATCCCGGCCACCAACCTGCCTGAGATCCAACAGGAAACTCTTGGAGCCATGGGTCACTACTCTAAGAATCAAAAAGGATGTTATCTTTTTCTGTTCCAGAGCTCTTCTCTGGCGACTCCCCCTCCCATTTCCTTTTTTAAAAAATCTGGCAGTATTTTCTCTCCTTGTCTGGGAGGAAGGCCGCGGATGTGTGCATTCCGTTGAGTCAGCTGGGAATGCCTGGAGGCGGTAATGAGGTCACCTGACCTGGTGGTTCACATAGGTCTGCTCAGATCCCTGGTCCCTGGAGCATAGCAAGGCCCTTCATTAGCAGAGAACACGTTTATAGCACCCTTCTACACACCTTGCACTTACAAAAGAGCCAACACTTTTACTTAAGCAACATGTTTCTCCTGATGCCCTCTCAGTAAACTAAATTTTAGGGCTGTGTCAACTGACGTCTGTGTCAGGTCTCCCATTTCGGCTTGTAGAGTGACGTGTGATTTTAAAGCACATACTGATCAGAGCAGAGAACATTGCCAGTATGGTCTGAAGGTTCGCGGGGAAGCAGGGAGTTGCTTGGCAGTCTCAGGTGTTGACATGTACGTCAAGACGTTGCTCCATTTGATTAGTGTTGACAATTGCCAGGGTTTGTTTGCACTACAGTGAGAGCAACTACAAAGCCGCTGTTTTTACAGGTGGTTTGGTGTGCTAAAAGCCTGGAATGACTTTGTGTGGACAAGTTCTGAGGTGCTGCAGTTCTAGCCCAGTCACATTACCCTGTTGATCTATGCGGTCTAGTTTTTAGATCAGGAGTGTCTTAATAGCGTGGGAAAGCAGAGGTTTGAGGAACACCTGGGAATTGTGAGAGAAATGTTTTGGGCATTGTGGGAACAGGATCCAAAAACAAGCCGTCCCAACGCAGACATCCATCTGGTCCTTTGACCATACGGTCTTGGTAGGTGACCAGTCGGTCCAAGGTTCACTGTGCTAAAGCTGCTTTCATCCACAAAGCTCATTAACCCACCTCGGGTCATTCCCCCCTGCTTGTGTTTTTTAAAAGAGTAGTCTGTCTCGTGTGTGCTGGAGACACATGACAATGCCTGCCATTCTAACAATATAACCTCAAGGGGCACTTATTCGCCATAGAAAAAAAAAGAAAAAGTTTTTTAAAAAGTTAAAAACTTGATCAGCTTGTTTTTTATGGACATTAAAGCACTTTACAGTGATCTTGAGACCAGTGGTGTTTAACTGAGCCACTATCTTCCATGAAGTACCTCCCAAGTCCTACCTGTTGATTCTGCCCCTGCTCTGTCTCTAAGATTGGTGAGCATACTTTGGGAAACTTCAACACAACAGTGCAAGAATAAAATCTTCCGTTTGTAAAAGATGAGGATTGTGATGAACTGCTATGCACTAGACCAGCATTCTGGACATTGGAAGCCAGCATATCTGTGCGTACCCTTTACTTAGCCACTTCAACAGAGTTGAAAAAGGCATGGTAATTAAATGGGGCTCATGCTGCTCACCTTGTAAAAACAAGTTCTGCCGTATGAAAACAGAACCGTGATTGTTTTATGTTTAGATTGCTAATTTTTTTAAGCACACATTTTTTAAATGTAGGCACATGGCTCTGGCCAGCTAGCCTATGTTGATGCCGAGATGCTTCTGACTAATATGGAAGCAAAACCTGCTTTCAAAGTCTTCTGGTACAGTTCGTTCATTTCTGGGTTGAAAATGCAAAGACATGCTCTACTTGACATTATAATGAGTCTTGTGAAAAAAAGTGTTTGTTATTCAATACCTGCTTTGAACCTTTTTGTACGTTAAAGGGAGCTATAGCCATTTCAACAATGTTCCAAGACACCTCTTTCCTAGAATAGGATGTAGCACTGTTGAAACTGAAGACTATTGAATGTTCCTTGTTTGTCCAGGTACAGCTAGTCTTGTGACAAATATGAAGCTATTATCAATGTTTATTATGAGATACATATCCTGCTATAATAATGATGCTATGGAAATATAGGAGACTGAACGATCAGCCCTTGTTATTTTTTTTTTGGCTTTTTTCTGTTGTGAAATTCTCAGCTCTGGACTGTGTGCTTGCATGAACCGAACTATGTGGTTGCACAAACCAGCTGTGTAGCTGACAGTTTGAACTAACATCAGGGAGCAACAGCAGAGGACCCCATTAACGATTATGTCATTACATAGCTGCCATTGTGTTCTTATCAGAGAGAGGGAGAAAAAGAGGGAGAGATAGAGAGAATGAGAACAAGAACGAGTGAGTATTGTGAGATGGCCCTAATTGAAAGATTTCTTTATGGATGAATGGCTTTGCCTGCTTCACATGCCCTTGGTTATGTAACAGCACTCTCGAGTGGATTTAACCCCTTACCTGCCTCCTCGGTTTAGCGTCTAAGAGCTGTGTTTTGTAAGCGGTTTGCGCTTTCCTCCCCACCCTTTAGCTGGGCTTTGCTGACCTCAACCTGTCGGAGTTTGCTGGTTCGGGCTCCACCGTGCGCTGCTGCCTTCTGGAGGGCTATGATACCAAGAACACTAGACAGGACAACTCCATACTGAAGGTAAGGGGGTGTCCCCTCCACCCCTGGAACACATGGCGACACTGCCTGCCCATGTGGGTGCTGTCTCAGAACACTGCTTGTATTACATTAAAATCCATGCCTGACTGCACCAGTAAAGACTACTCAGTAGCCCCATTGGGTCATTGTGTTGCCCAAGGAGGGAAGGTTGCAGTTGGCATGGCTGTGCTTGTCTCAGCTCTGAAGGAGTGAGCGACTGTAGTCTCCCAGCACCAGCTGCACATGAAGTGTGCTCTTCAACACAATGAATTCAACACTGAGACTGGCATAGGTCCAAATTGGGAGATAATAAATAATACAATATTTCCATACTTCCTCCAGGTAACCATTGGGATGACCCTCATGTCTGGAGATCCTTGCTTTAAAACGTGAGTGACTTTTCCTTCTTTCTGTTAACTCCTTGTTCATGATGTTGAGGGTGAAGCTTCGGTTCCCTCCTATCTAGACAGACTGATTTGTCCTGGGTACCTTGCAGCTTGCTAGCTGAACTTTTAGTTTGGTCATAGCTAGTCCATGAATATCTCAATTGTAAGCTTACGTGTCATTTGATTGGGTGTCATTGTGATATATTTTGACTCGTCCTCTCAGGCCACCCAGCACAGCCAAGTCCATCTCCATTCCGGGGCAGGACCACTCCCTGCAGCTGGACTGCAAGGGGGAAGGTACCGGGGCCACACCCACCCCCACCGGGGGCATCACCACGGGACGCTCTCTGAAATCCAGGCCTTCTGTTTTGAGCTCAGGTTAGTGTCCAGCCTTTTCAAACACACGGAGGGAAATTAATGTGCACATGCATGAAGAGACTACAGGACAACATCTAGCGACTCAGCAAAACAGCTGGTTCTTAACAGTCTGAACATTAAATCTGTGTTTCTGAGTGCGGCTTGTTAGTAAATAAGGATTGGTGCAGACTGTGGGTGGGAGCTTGACTAAATTTAAAACACACAGCCTCATACTGCTCCCACTGCTACCAGGGCTGTTCTTGGTGCTCAGACTTTCATTCGCTGCAGGACTGTTAGAGTTTAACCGTCTTTAAAGGAGTACCATGGTGGTTGAACGTGACACTTCCCAGTTGTCTTCAGGCAACAACAAAACAAATGTGCATAATTTTTTTATTCTTCAGTCATTTCAATGTACTTTAAAACGTATTTTTCTAAGCCTAAATTTCCCACTATAAAAATTCACCTGAACCGTCTGGGCGTGGTAATGAGAACTGTCAGTTAGCTATGATTGACAGACCGTGCCCCGTTACCATAGCTACCCCCATGCTACGCGCTCTCTTAGCTAGCTTAGTAGTATATCAAGTATCGATAGCTAAGGTAAGGACGTTGACTTATATCCAATTATAATTTTTGCTATCTAGCTAGCCAAGTTAAGATAAAAGCACAACTATAACGTCCTCATAAAAGCAAACTAGCAAGCTAACGTTATCGATAACATTGCCTTATGAAAGCAAACCTCCTAGCTAGCTAACGTTAGCTAGCTAGCTAAATGAATATAACCAGAAATAATCTAAAGGCACTCTAATTTAAGTGAACCTAACGTTAGTCAAATATTTGCATTGTCTGAACAGCAGGACGGTGTGTCATGTCAGATTTCTTTACGGGGCGTGGAAATGGGAGTGGTTACTGTATTCGTGACGTAGCAAAATGACAACTTTCTCAACCGGTTGAAAATAGGACGATGAATTTAAAACGCATATTTCTCCGAAAATACAGAACGGACATATTTAATACTTTGCTCATTGTGTTTCTTCAATGCCTCTTGTGCAAATAGCACATAAAACCGAGAAAGTGTGAAAATCACCATGGTACTCCTTTAAATTCTGCGCGGTTGCAGGTCTGCCAGAGGAACCAGATCAGAACTTGTCCAGCCCGGATGAGGTGTTTCACACGGGCCACTCCCGAAATTCCAGCTACGCCAGCCAGCAGAGCAAGATATCAGGTGAGAGCTTGGCTCTTATGGGTATATATGCGCAGAGAGAGGAGGTCTGTCTCCCCCTCCCTATGCTGTTTATGTCCGAGTCTTTCCGAAAGGGCGTCTGTGCCGTGACCGTTCAGACGCAGGAAAACAGGATGATGGAGAGGGCGCCGCGTGCCGTGTCCGTTCGCTGTGGCGACCAGGGCAGGAAGCAGAACCCGTCTCTTCCCTGTCTGTCATGTGCTCCACCTTCCTAACACCCCCAACCCCCGATGCAGGAATTCTCCTCTCAAACAGTGCCCGTTGCCCAAGGTTACCCAGTTGAGAAGAAATCAGTGCACTTTTTAAGATATCAGCACTCGTTCTTTTATGAAAAAGATGTGAATTTCAGATTTGAAGTCCTCTGTGTTTTCAAATGCAGTTTCTCTGAAATATATATCAATACCAATATCATAATGCTATAGCATCGGATGGCAATTACTGGAGTAAATAATAAGCATATAAAAATATGAGAATATATAGCATTTTCTTTGTATGGTAACATGGAGCAAGCTTAAGGACACTTATCTGAATTTGAATTTGAATGTAGAAAACCATTATTAAATTGGAAATGGATTTTATATGTTTTAAATTTTACTTACAAGAAAAAGAAAAGGGTTTAATTCTATTTCATTCAAATTCAAATTACATTTTTTCTCTGTTCAGATTGAACAGTTGGTATTATCGTGTGCTGCTCCACACTTCTCCTCACCTGCATTTTGTTTTTGTTTTTTTTCAAGGTTACAGCACAGAGCACTCCTGTTCCTCCAGCCTGTCGGACCTCACCCACCGCCGAAACACTTCCACCAGCAGCAGTGCCTCTGGGGGGCTCAGCGTGAGCGTGGAGGGGGCACCCGAGGGGGAGAGGGAGCCAGGCCGCTCCGAAAGACCCCCTCGCCCCCCACGCCCCGTCCTACCGTCCAATAGACCCTCCAGGTAGGGATGTCCAGCAGCACTTTCATTAATGCCGTTGTTGTTGTTGTTCCAGAACAAAATGCTTAATTTAGTGCCTTCCATAAAGTTCTATATTCAGTGCCCCCTGCTGAGTTAGGCATATCATTATGACTTGGGGCTGCCATCAGCTCACCCAGAGCACTTCTTTAAAAAAAAAACGTGAATAATTTCTGAAGAAAAACTCTGTGTTATTATTAATTATTTATATTTTTGTTCATTTATTATTAGTTGATCTCAAAATGCTGTTTTAAAGCCCATCGACATGTCGAACAACGGACAGACCATGCAGTGTGGAGCGTTCAGCTCGACTGAGATCGACTCCTCTCATTCCTGATGGTCTGAGACATTGCTGCACATTGTGTGTGTCTCCCTCCCTGCTCACCCCCCACTTGTGACAGGAGGAAGAAGGACTCGGTGGAGAGCCACCCCACCTGGGTGGATGACACTCGCATCGACGCAGACGACATCGTGGAGAAGATCGTTCAGAGCCAGAACTTTGCCGATGTCAGCAACAATGAAGGTGAGGGCCTGGTTTTGCATTGAACCAGGAGGTCTCTGGTGTAATACTGCTGTAGTATTGAATCAGAGACGCAGTGTAGCAACACGTTTCTCCTAACGCAGCTATGCATCAGCACACGCTGTTGGTGGTGTATATCAGTACATTACAGAGTGGTAATACTTGATCCCACTTTAGCTGTGTTCTCTCTTTCCTACTGTGTCTATTGCAGACAGCAACCTGAGACTGTTTGTCAGCAGAGATGGGACCACAGCCTTGAGCGGGATTCAGCTGGGAAACAGGTCAGCTGTAGGTGTGCGTGTACCTGCATGCATGTGTATCTATATGATTGTGTGTGCGGGCGTGTATATACATGCCTGTGTACATCTATGTGCGTGTGTATGTTTGCACTTATGTAAGTGCAAAAGTGTGTGTGTATAGGCTTGTGTTTGTGTATGTTTTTATGCGAAGGCTTGCACATGCATGCCTGTGTACATCTGTGTGGTTTTGTTTGTGAAGTTAACCAAATCCCCAAATGATAATTGAGTGGCTGATTTTGTCTTCTCCGCCCTCTCTCTCTCTCTCAGGGTGTCAGCTGGCGTCTTTGAGCCGGTGGTGATCGAGAGCCATTAGAACACGTCAGTTTTCGTAATGTGGTGGAGTTCTCACCATTTTCCCCTCTCGCTGCCTCGCATGGAGGCGAGACACTGAAGGAGGAAAAGGAGCCTGAGGCATCCCTGTATTGCGTGTGAGGAATGCACCACTTCAGAGGGTTCAAGCGTCCCTAAGATTATCTCAAACAAACAATTGGTCATATATCCAGGTCTTCATTTGCTGTTTGTCACATAAAGAATGTGGAGAATAGCCAAATAACCACTTGTTGTCTTTGAATGCAATGACTTGAAGGCTTACATTCCCCCCCCATGCTTGTCAGCAAACTGCTTAGCATCCCCGAACCAAAAGGATCATGGGAATTGCTCCACTGTGAAAGTACAGGAGAGCAAGTTCCATTGGACCTTTTGTCCATTCCATGTGACTGCCGAGGACTCTGGGCGATGAAGTCTTTAGTTGTCTAATGTAGTTATTTTTAGACAAAGGGATCAACTGTTAAAGCGTAGCACCTCCCACTGCTGTGAGTGTAGATTTTAAACTTTGACTAACCATTTTGAGTTACTGGGACAGCTAAGCAGTTCTTAATGTGATTTAACGGAATGTATGCTGCATTGCTGTTATTAGTATAGATCATGAATTGGGTGGGGGATATGTTGAAATACAGGAATCTAGGTAGCTTTCTGAATCTAGTCAGGGAAATCGATAGAAACCACTAGGCAAAAACTTGATGGAAGTATATGTATGAAGCTTTAAAAGCCATGTAACTGTGATGTTGTCTTTCTTTTCTATGTGATCTCTCTTTGCTCTCTTCGCTCTTTGCCGGTCACAGGCACAGAGAGGGACCTGATAAAGCTTTTCTGGCCATTTTATTTTCCTTTATATTTAATAATTGTCCTTGTCTGTCTGTCTGTCTGTCTGTTTCTTTTTTTGCTACGCTTTCTTTGTGCCTCTTAAAATGCAGTCTGCCTGATGCGCACCAGCTGGGCTGGTTGCCTCATCAGGACAAGAGGAATACCTGTTCTGATTTTTCTTTATTATTAATTTGTTTCATAATGATGAACTACCTGCCTGTGAGGGTTCCATTTGTGGAGGTTTTTTTTTTTTTTTTTTTTTTTTAAACTCTCATTTGAAGAGGAAATGATCTCAGCTGAATTGTACTGGGCTTTCAGACCTGTGTACAACAGAAGGGATTATGGGAGATCCTGGGTTAGCAACTCTTTGCTGACAGATGCTTTGCAGGCTCTTGCCCTACACTGTGTTCCCTTTTCCCTCCCTCACATTGTCACCCTAGTTTGCCAAACGTTCCCTAGAGCTTAAATAACCCCAAAACTGGTTTGTGTTTTCAAATTCAAAATAGGGTTTAGGAGACCCTGTGGAAGTGGCCACGAAACTGGGCTTTTTTCTTGATGCTGCATCTCACAAATATACCACCACTGTAAGAGATTTTGAGAGGAAGAGAACTTTGCACATCTGTGAACAGACAAAGGGAGTTGAATTGGCATCTCAGGGGCCAACTGGGGTGTTTTGTAGGGTTTCTATGAGAGACAGAATCCAAATGACTGAGTGTCATCTTGTTTTTGTATTGCTGTCATCTCTGGCAAATCACACTTCCTGTTGACCGGGAAAGGTTATTAGCAAACAGAAAAATTGATTCCTAACCATTTCTGTGTGTTTGCAGTTGGCTGCATTGAAACTTGTTTGAAACTAAAATGGGGGAACTTTCTGAACAAGCAAGGCTTATTTTCTTGCCTTGCTTAAGAGCACCTTTTAAGAACTTTATCCTCTCACACAGTTCACTTAGTCTAATCTGGTTGGCTCATAATTTGGCAATCTTTTCTCCGTTTTTCAAAATATGGCTATTTTCACTTTGTGACATAAGCACCAAGCACAAGGGATTCAGTGTATCTTCTGCAGTCCCAGTAAAAAAAATTCAACACAAGCTTCCTCTCTTCTTGCCATTTTGTCTTGGCTGTGGCTGAGTGTGAGAGGATGAAAAGGGTAAATATCTGTTGCAGTTTCCAGGGGCGATGAACAACATGCTGCTTGCAGAACTTAAAGTTCTCTGGGCCTGGGGGTGGGCCGACCCAGATTTGGGCTCCTGTGCAGTGGGAACTGGGTTCTGTAGTTTGGGGCCCTCTGATAGTATCTATAGCTACTACAGCACACCCTGGTGGTGTGGAGAAATAGATTACTTGTGTACCTGCCCAGCTGTAGAGCCCATTTTCCATATGTCCTTTTATTTTATATTGGGTATTTGCATTTTAAAAGAGACCAAACATACAGCACCAAGTAGAAATGCTCGAATTTTTTGTTGTTGCTAGAATTCATGTTTTTAAAATTATAATTAAACATAGCCACTTTACTTTTTTGTTTTGTTTCGAGTACATTTTAAGAACAGCAAACATTATCAAGAGGCTGCACTTTTTTGTGAAACATGTCATTTCTTTGATCATTGTGGATGTCTTGGGGGCCCTAACACACTGAATCTACATATTTAAATAGCTGTTGCTTTAACATGTGGAGCATTGTCACCTCTGGGGATTGGGGTATCTTTCAACTGTGTTACAGTATCTTTTCAATATAGATTCTTCTCTTTTATTAAAAAATATAATGATTAGGTGTTGCTGTTTTTCCAAACCAGCTGGCTGGTTTATGTTTCTCTTTTGATATGCTATACACACCAAGAGGAGAGTGTGAAATCCATCCCTCTCTTTTGTGGAACGTTAAAATAGTGGATTATAGAAACAAATATATGTATTAATATTGAAGAGTAATTTGTGTTTCTTGTTTTCTGAACTTGTTTTGTAAAAGAGGGCTTGATTTGTTGTACACAGTGTTTTTTTGTTCTTCCCAACAGACTTGACGTATTTGACCTATTTGTAACTCTGTGATTGTTTTTCTTACTCTTTGATGTAAGACACTGTTGTTATGGACTGACCATTGCAGTGATCCTTGATGAACTGTGAATCTGGCAACCATATTGTGATCCACCACTGGATAAAACAACATAGCTCAGAAAAACATTATCATGTTAATGCTCCCATTGTTATGGAAGGTATTTCATTGCCTTCTTTTTTACTTTGTTATTTTTTTTAAAATTAACTTGTAACTTCTCTGTTGCGTGATCATTTGTACAATAGTCTGCTGTTTGGGATCAGGATCAAGGACTAACCTGAAGCTTGACCCCGTCAACTTACCACATTAGCAAACACGTGCCACAGGTCATGAGATGTTGTTTCAATTCACCGGTGGTTCACTATAAAGCACTGATCTCAAACTACAGTCCTGGAGAATTGCAGGTGTTTGCAGGTTTTTGTGTTTTCCTATCAGTAAGCAACCAATTTAAGCAAACCAGCGTTGGAAACAAGGTGTATGGAGTTAGCCAATTATTGACTTGAATGAAGCACTTAAGTGCTGAAATATACCAAAACCCAGCAGAATATGTGGCCTTGCATTACTGCAGTTTGAGATCTTTGCTGAAAAGGGCAAGGAGACCTAGAGAAAGTTAGATGGGCACAACTTAACCAGTAGACGACAGAATGCTTGTGGGATTTTGGGATTTTAAAAGAAACAGAACATAAAGTGGAGTGCTATGATTAATACTGATACTGCTCAAAGGGGAACTATTTTTGTATCTCTTTGTTGATTTATAACTTCAGAAACACTTTACAAAAAGCATAATTTTATAATACCTGTGTTTCATTGAGTAAAATGAAAAAAAACATCTAAAATGAATGAATTCTAAAAATACCATTCACAGAACACAGGTCAAACATCTAGCCAGCTCCTCTGTTTCTTGCAAATATTACCCATGGTTAAATGACGTTCATTTCAACATGCGCTTAAACTGACTTAAACTGTTAAAACTTACTTCTTTACTAGTTTTTTATTTTCTCCTCCTCTTCTTTGTTTGGAAAGGGTTTTAAGCTATGCACAAGAGTCCAAGACTCCTACAAAGATGAGTTAACATTTTCTTACTCCTACATGAATAATAATAATAACTTAAACAGATAAGCAAAATCAAAAGGTTCTATAATTTTCTGTACTAAATGGATATATACAGATTGTATTAAGAGAGAAATATTTAGATTGTTATATTTTTATGATTCTCCAGATTTAAAAAAATACAATATACAAATATGGCTCTAATTTTCACTTTTTCCCCATGTCTCTACACAGGATTTACATTCTGTTACATTCAATTTAGTTCTTTTTGGAGGAACACTGTGATGTAGTGGGTTAAAAGAATATTTGTACACATCTCTATACAAGACTGTAGTACAACAGGGAATGTAAATGTAATATTTTGGGGAAAATAAAATTGTTGTTGAGTACCTCATAAACAAGTTTGTCTGTCATTGTTTTCTCATATTTATTTTAGAAAAATAGACTCCATCAGTTTATATGAATGGAAATCATGTTTAATCAACTGCCTGAATTACCTGATGCTTTGAATTCTTCAGTAATTAGATTTTATTAATCTCTGCACCTTAATAGAAAATGTACACACTACATATACTTATATGTATTTATAGAAACATAGATGTGGAGTATGTGCTAACAAAAAGCTACAATAAATGATGCTTTGCTGCCTTGTCCTAATTTTCTCACTTTAAACAAATTAGTCCCACAAATTAGTGTTCATCTTGATTAAAATTATTTGATTGTTGAAAGCCTGGAACATTAAATTCCAATTTGGCTTCATTGTAAAAGCTTCCCTAATGATTTTCTGGAATAAGTATGAACAAATGCTAATCCATTGTGTCTTTTTTTGTTCTAGCAATCATGTCCAATTGTGCATTACTTTCATAAATTATTTGCAGAATAGTGAATGCCGTGACATGTTAAAACAGGTCAGTATTCAGATACAGTTAAATCAAACATAATTAAAAGCAGTTGGAACAAAATCATTATATGCTGTGGCCCAAAAGATGGAACATCCTTCATGATCACAGGCATGGGTTTAAACTGGGCATAGCAAAGATCCAAAAAACCTTATATTGCATGGCAGCATCAGCCTAATCTAGGGGTTCCCTGATACAGATCTGGGGTCCCATGTGTGTGCTGCCTCTACTTTAGCTCAGTGTTAACCAAACCTGTTCCTGGATATCTACCATCTTGTAGGTTTTTGCTCCAACCCTTACAAAGCACACCTCATTCAACAGCTATAAATCTTGTTGAGCTGCTAATTAGTGGAATCAGGTATGCCAAATTAGCATTTGAGTGAAAACCTACAGGATGGTAGATCTCCAGGAACAGGGTTGGTAACCACTGCTTCTGATTTAGCTAAAATAACCTGATATTTCCAGCATGAAATGAGTTGTAGACTGTAAAGAGGGTTACATTATGCATAATTAATTAATTAACTGAATAGATGGTTGATTGATTCATGAATTAACATCTAAAATCAGATTAGAGTCCAGAATACTGAGGGAAAAGTGGGGACACCTGGTCACTGAAACCAAACATATGACTGGGAAATGAAGGCTTACAAAACCCAATGACTGTGAGCCTAACCTGCAATGTGAGGAGTTAAAATCATGGAATCATGGAAGGATCTACAATGACTGCTTGTCCAGGGTTACAGGATTTGCTGTCTTAAAAATCAGCATTTACCAGGGTCTCCTGGACCAAAACCCTTATCTAATCATCTGGTTCTCATCAGCCCATCTAAATGGCAATAATGACCTGTGGATATGTACATTCTGTGCAGGTAGACTTCTTGCAAGGGATTTCTGGGTTTTTAAAAATATTATTTCAGATTTTTAAAATGTTTTTCATTGACCCAAACACAGTTTTTGTGTACAGATGGACATTTTAGATATTTAGAGACGTTTCTGATGACCAACCATCTTTACAATAGCTACTGTAGGGATATTTGGAGGTTTGTGGTCTAAAGAAAATACACTTAATGCATCTTCAGGGCAGATTATACAATGATGTTATGTTTCCAAAGGCTGTGCTTATGAAAAGATACATTTTATAGCCTTCATACACAATTCTAAACATCACTATCAATGTTTGTCATACCATCGCTCATAAATGGATTTTCGGCTCCATCTAGTGGCACAAACAAGCTCATAGTCCCTGAAAGGTTCAGGATCAAGATGCTTTTATACATTGAGAAGGGGAAGCTCTGTGTAATATAAGGCTACAGTGCATTGCCCAGTCCTCCAAAACCTTCCCCCTTAGACCACCAATGTTTCCCCCATGTATTTCTCTATTTCCCTGTGTCTCATGTCCTCCCCTGCCTGTGTGTCCCACGTTTACAGAGTCTCCTCCTTCAGAGAGTAGCATTTCCGACGTGGTCTCTTCCCCTTTCTCTCTGTGAAGAGGTAACACAGCATGCACCATAAGCTCTCTTCTGGGGCAATCTGGACCCCACTGCTGGTCCGGAAGGGCCGTAGAGCACAGGAGCCTGGCTCAGAGAGAGGGTGTAGGGGTGGGGGAGGAGGCAGTTACGAGAGGTGCACATTCCTCACCTGGGCCTGAAATTTTTAAAACCCCGCACACCACCACGAGGAACTCTCACAGACAGCTACACTTATATGAGGAGCCATAGTGTATTCTGTTTTGGGGTCTTTAAAATGAAAGAACATTATCAGGTCTACTGGGGTTTTAAGTCATTTTCTTATTGACAGTACTGATCAGGAAGATACAAAAAGGAGAAAAACAAAAGAAAAAGTGGAGGAATGCATAACATGTAGCCATTTTTGTATAAAGCAAAGTAAAACTGTGAAATTGAATCCAGCTAACTGATCCTGATCCTACTGTGGAGGATCTGCACTGACCATTGCTGCATATATGTGAAACTGAAATGGGTTACCCCAAAACAAGTAAGAGAAGGCTGGTTATGTGTAAAGGGGGTTGAGGTTGGAAAGTTACCCCAGATGAAGTAGGTGGAGCCCGGCTGAGTTTAAAGGCTTACCCAAGATAAGGTAAGCTGTCATGCTGAGGCAGAGGATGATGAGGAAGATGGTGCCGGGACCCACATCCTCCAAGGCGCAGGCATTGGGGCAGGCACAGGGACTATCCACCTGAATCTGCAGAGGCACGCCTCTCCCAAAATGGTGAGAGAAGGTGATGGAGCGGTTGGGACTGCAGTGGTAGTGCACTATGGTCTGGGGGTGGCTTGTGCTCAGGACTGAGGAGGAAAGGGGACAGGGTGAGGGGTGCAGCGGGTCTGCACTCAAGATTTACTCCTCATCATCACACTTGGCTGACTTGCTCTAAGTTTCTTTAATGTAACAGAGTTTTTCAAATGCAGTTCTCAGATCCAAACAAAACAACTTATTTTAATTTACTAATACGATCATTACCTAAATGTATTAATTGTTAAGTTGTGAGATGTTTACAATACGCTGGATGGTTTTTGTATGACAGGGAAGTTACATAGAGTATATTTTCTCAAACAAAAAAGTTCAACAAGCACGTAAGCTGAGGGAGCTTCTGTGAAACATCTTTTCAAACAGACATGCACAACAAAGCCTGACTTATATATTGCTCACATTATATTGCGAAAATTTATAGTAATGGTAAGTAAAGGAGTTAGATAACTAAATAAGTTAATGAGTTAGAGACCTTACATTGCATTTACAAGTGGTACAAAAGCAGCATACCTGGGTATGCAACAGACAGGGTCTTAGTGCTGTCATTGTATTGAAATTCATTGCCTTCATGTCTCCCATAGTTAATATAGCGACTTACAAATCTGTTGTTTTTGCGATGCCTAGAAAACAAAACAACAGCACGCTAATGATAAATAATAATTATGTACTTTAATTCTTCCAATTAAAATGGTACCTATTACATAATTAAGTAATGTAATATCAGTACAGGTGAAGTACACCCTGCTATAAAACTTGGCAAACACTTAATAGCATGTGTTAACATAATACTTCCATATTGCATAGATAACCAATTATTACACAGAGGCCCAGTGTAAAGTTTTTTAAATTTAATATATCAGCCTATAGTGTAAGATACATCTCCAATAATACCGCATATTAAATTATGTAGGTCTGCAATGGCAGAATAGAAGCATCATCAGCATGACTGAACTCATCAGAGTTTCAAGTCTAATTTAAAAAATAAATAAATGTATCATCATCGTCATCATCATCATCATCAACAACAACAACAACAACAGCAGCAGCAACAACACATACCTGACGATCAAGCACGCTGCCACATCCAAGCAGTCCGTACCAGTGAAATCCTCAGGCTCCGAAAAAGGTAAACACGGGCTGAAGGATAGAAGTATCTCTGTGCTAGCGGGTACCTTCTCGGACAGGATGGGTTTAAATCGCTCCAGGTAGCCATCCGAATCCCCCAACGCAGCCAGGTTAATTACTCCTGAACCATCGCTCATGATACACTTGCAATTATTCACTTTTATACAACCGGCTTTCTTCTTCTCCGGCACCGAAGGAACGGTAGGAGGAGACGAAGGGGGAGAAGATGAAACTGTTACAAAAAATAGCAATAAAATCAAAAGCTTACGAAGGTTCATATCGCAACCCGTATCATCGATGCTCTCGAGACGCAGTGGTTTACTCGTGACACCGTTGCCCTCCTAATTAAGAAACGCAGTTCAACAGTCACACCCCACCGAGAAAAGTCATTAAAATTAAAGTACAACTGACTGCAAGATTCCAAAGAGGTTCAAATTGGATTCATGCCCCTTCCCCAACGTTAAAACAACACACATCAACGAGCCTTTTAGTTTTGTCTCATGTATTAGACTAAAAAACCTATTTTGACAAACCACAATTCTGTCATTAGGCTATAAGAATTTTATTTACAAATTATATAAATTATAATTATAAAACGCAAAATTGAATTTCATATCCATGCATAAAAACACAAGTAGTTATTTCAAATGTTATTAGATTTTTCAAAAATGTAAACGAAGTGGATCCTGTGACCTCTGTCTGACGAATGCAGCTGCTTCTGTATTCCATACAGGTGTACTGCATGATACAATTAAGCAATTAACATCCTAGCATGTTCTGTGGAATATATAAAAATGCTGAGCAGGCCCAGTTGACCTCTATTTTGGATCAAGATGGCAAGAGGAAAAGATCTAAGTGACTTTGATAGAGGGTTTATTACTGGGGCATGGATGACAGGAGCTACAGTCACAAAAACTGCTCAACTGGCTTGTGTTTCAATAGGAACAGTGGCTAAAGTGACATCTGCATTTATATCTAGGGGAAAGACATGAGTAAATAGGGTGGTTTGATTCCACTTGTCCCCTTAGAGGGAAGCTTCACTGCAAATCAATACAAAACACCACAATCCTATGATGAAACATTTCTATCCCGATGGGAATGGTCTCTTCCAGGATGACGATGCCCTCAGCCACAGGACACAAGGGGTCATTAAATGATTTGATGAGGATGAAAATGATGTGAATCATATGCTATGACCTTCACAGGCACCATCGACAGCGCTCTCCACCACAATCATCAAAAACCAAATTAAGGAATGTCTTTTGGTAGAATGGTGTTCCATCGCTCCAGTAAAGTTCCAGAGACTTGTAGAATCTATACCAAGGCGCATTGAAGCTGTTCTGCTGGCCCATGGTGGCCCAGCACCTTGCTAAGACACTTTGTTGTTTTTTCCTTTAATTTGCCACCTGTCTGTATATAGCCTATTTTGAATCAGGACTCCCAGTCACTTTTGTTGGTGGCAAGGTGTTCATTGCATTTAAGCTGTAAGGCATGTCAAAGCACAACGCATGAGTAGCAAGAGTTTCAACCTTGAATACGTATGATTAGGTGAACTGCGGTAAGAACTTTTTTTCCCCACGGCTGGTTATTACCATAGACTTCCATGTTCCAGAGCTGATGGTGGTGATATAACAAGGTATCCATTTGCTGCTCTCCACCCCGGTGCGACGGAAGATGGCTCTCGCTGACGCCATTCTGTCAGCACTGCATTGGCTAATATGATTGCTACTCTCACTCTAGCCATGTGTGGGGAGCAATCATGTGACCTATGAATATTTCCTCCACCAAGAGTATTCTGCATCTCAACACTGCAAACCAGCATTTTAAGCCAGCCCAAATAATTATAATAATTAGAAAGATGCCATAATAAAATTGAACAAATGTACTTATACTGTTTACCTTAGAATAACAGCTATGTTGACAAAAGTATAACAATATACAGTACATTCCACTTTGGATTGCATTACTATAGTATTTACTGAGGCAGGCCTTTTAATTACTGGATTATTGTACATGATTGTCCTTTCGTACAGCTGGTTTGCAGCATTTTCTTTACAAGACTGTTTGCTTTAACTCCCATTCCAATGCTACTCCTGGTATGACTCAGCTGGATATTCAATGCACACATGGCCTTCCAGGATCAGGGCAAAGGCTTTACCAGGAGGACACAAAACTATGCCCCATCAAGGAGAGACTGGCACCCCTTCCAGAAGGTGTACTTAAACTTCACATCACTTTGCACGTGCAAAGTCGGTATAAGTTCACAGCCTATATTCTAGTGATGGGTAGGCTTCATTCATCTCAAAAAGTAAATGGTGAATGGTTTATGATTATTACATCCTAAAACAGCTGGAATGTAACACGCATAAATACACACGACAACAAAAGCAGTTCTGAAGCTAAATGACCCACCTAGAAATTCCTGCCTAACCTGATAGCTCTGGAATGCGGCACTGATGAATCGTTTTGGTGAGGTGTACACTGAAGATAATATACAGGATATGAGTTATTCTTACATATACATACTCGTCTTTTTTGAAGGTTTTACTTTCCTTTTGTTTACAGTGAATTCTCTCTAATCCTACTAAGGAATTCTCATCATCAACTCACCAAAACTGTGTAAGTAGAAGCCTGGTTTTATGTATTTTGTGATTCAAGGAAACGTTAAAGTTTGCCAGTGTCGTTTTAGGGGGAGTGTAATGTACATTCATATTCAGGTCTATACTATATGCTCTGAGCATAAACCTCATGGAAAAACTATGGATATATCTCGACTCTCAATTCATATATTCTGGCCAATGAATGAATGAATGAATGAATGAACACATCACCACAAATACTGTGGCAATTTATGCTTTCTTTTTTTATAGGCCTAAAGCAAAGTTAGCTTTAGCGAATCACTCCACTGGTCTTTTTTACCCGCAGTTCCGTCGATATTGAATAGCCTGGAGGACCCTGGGTTAATGCACTTTCGCAAAAATCGTTCCTCGTGTGCTCTCTGTCAATTACGAGATGTACACGTTAAGCTTTTTTCCATGGTCTTTATGTTTTGTACAACATCTGGGCGTTTCTAGGACGTAGAGAAGTTTATAGTAAGATAAATACCCCTTTCACTCCGCCTTGTGCATACACCCCTGTGATGATTTTTTATGTACCTTTGGTACAGTCCATAACAAAACGTGCTGAGTATGTCTGAGCATTCATCTACACACCGTTTCTGGTCTGTGACGAGTCGCCTGTTGAGAGGCGCTGGTTCCCTTGCGTGGCAATGATGCTACAGCGAGGTATGGGCTGAGCGGAGGTAGCTGATTCTTGACGAGAGAATTGTGAAATCTACTGCGTTCAGCCAAATAGTATGAGGATAATGCTTTGAATTATCGGACAGCAAGATTGGCTTGATAGGAATTCGATGACAACCATGAGTCAGGCTGAGGTAAGTGAAATGTACTTCATTTCTAAACCGAACTATGAAACACTGACACTGACACAGTACACATCACGAACAGACATTCTAACTATATGGTGTCGGTGGGTTCACAGCGTGTAGCTAAATAATAGGCTACTTATATTATTCAGTTTTTCCGCAAAACTGACTGTTATCAAGGGTATCCTATTGTCAAAAACACATGACACGTCTACGAGAGTGGAGCAGGTGCTATGCCGCAGTTTGGTTGAGACGATGTTGTAGACGAAGATGTGACTGCCAAAGTTAAAATTCACGCAGTAATTCATTTAATATATTTATTCACCATTAGTTTTTATAGTTATAAATGAATCCAATTAAATGTAATTTTTCGGCAATAATGTTCGAGCTAGTAATACTGTGATACTGGTATACTGTTTAGCCTATATGGTGATATTATATTATTTGTTTTCATTTGTGTTCTATGGAGAGTCTGTATCATAATGACACTGTTTTGGGGCCTTGTTGCCTATTCCAGTTAAGTATGTAGCAATAGCGAGGGGTTTGTTCAAGCTATTTCCCAGCATAACTAAGCAAAAGCAGGGGTTGCGGCGGTGGGGTTGTGTGTGCATGTGTGTGTTTGCGTGTGTGTGAGTGTGCGTGCGTGTGTGTATGTGTGTGTGCGTGCGTGCGAATGGTCAGCCTCCAATCCTGTTGTGGACCGTGTGTAAATTAACCAATCCAGACACAGTAAATGAACTGCTAGAAATCCAAAATTGACCCTATGTCTCCAAAATCGAGTGATCCTTAAATAAATGTCACAGAAATGTCACAGATAGTCTTACTGGAACAGCAAAGTTTAAATCCTCACTAGGGAGTTTTCTCTCACTACCATTTGACTGTTTATCTCCCCATGGGGGAGTTAAAAAAAAAAAAAAATTATTATTATTTATTTTTTTTATTTTTTGCCTTACTTGCTTTTGGGGGTCCAGGTCTGGTTTCTGTCCAATTTACTTCCGTTCCTCTGTAAAGCATCTTTGTGAAAGTTCTCTGTAAAAAGCACTTTGCAAAATAAATTAAATTGAACTGAACTGAAAAAAAATTGTATTGAATCAATGCGTGTTTTCAAATCAAATGGCAAATTTAGGTGGGAGCAATCCGCTACAGTGAGCAGTCCCCAGGAACCTAACGCGGTGGATTTTTGTGTACCTGTGTTGCCCGGCAGTTGCCGTTCTTTCACGCTGGTCAATAATTTATGATGAACTGGGACAAGCCAAGATTTCAACATAACTTGGACAAAGATTTTTTGTCTGGATTGAAACAGTATAGTAAAACAAATGAAAAACATGGTCTGTCTGTCAGTTGTTTCGCAACATCAGTGCATTAATTTACTGATGCCCAAAGCAAAATATAATTTCCAAGACTTTAATAGCACGGCACATGGCTATCACAGGACACGTACAACAATGCTGTAGTGCGTTTGTGCTTGTGTACACGGTACTCACTGCAGTTTGCGTCCTTGTGTATCAGAGTGAGATGCCGGCAAATCGGCGTTCCCGCACGGGGAAAAGGCGGCTGTGGAGGGGCCTGAGACAACAGTGGAAACTCCTCGGGCTGTTCGAGATCGACCCGCAGCACGAGTTCTTCGGCATGACCCAGATGATGAAGGAGGGCCTGTCAGCCGCTGTGCAGAACACCATCGACAACCCACTAACGGTGAGAGCAGCTCACCTGCCGTGCCCTCTTTAACAAAGCAGACTCCTCCCTCGCCTTGTACGCAGTCTTCAGGGTCCTCTCCTGCTTCCTCTTGAATGTCTGTTAGACTCCTCCCCAGGAATCTACCTCCTTTTTCTGAGCTGTATGTTACGTCATAATCATTCAAGGAGCAACTATGGCGGTCAGTGTTCTATCTCTTTATGGACAGTTAAACAAAAACTTGCACATATTCTCTACAGCATAAAACTTGCTTTCTCTATGCAGTACACAGGCTGTGCAGATATTGTCTTTGACACCATGGCAAAGTATACGCCATCGCTGCTCAGTCAGCCGTTGCACTAGCCAGATTTGTCTCTAGACCGTGGTAGTGTGCCAGTGTATGCTTCAGCTGGACACGCCACCCAAGAGCCCCACTTCGCAAAATTTGATCTGATGAAAATGTGCTTCAGTAATGGTTAATACAGAAAAGGTCAAGAGCACTGAGCTCCCTGCTGATCAAAAAGGCCAGAGAACAGTGCCGTCTTGATTAATACATGCACACCCACACACACACACACACACACACATGGACACACACTCACACACACTCATACTCACACACACACACGCACACACGCACGCACACACACACAAGGTTACGTAAGCTGAATGCATCTTTAATTACCAGGTGCCTGACATTTCTTTATAGACTCTTGCTTTCTTGATTGGGCTCATTAGCAAAGCAGGGGAACCTTCCCCCTCTCCAGAGAGAAGCGATAACTAAGCAGCTGGTGCTGAAGTGTTTGCTTTGTGTTGCTGCTCCCCCAGAGCTCCCATCATGGAAATAAGTGGCTGGCTGATCAAGCTCTGGGGAACGGGTGGAGTCAGACAGACATCAGGGAACAAAGCAACATTAGGGCAACGCGCCGTATCCTGGGTGGTGTTTCTGTGGAAGCAGGACATCCCTCTGTGATTTTGGAAAATTAAACAGCAGCAGTGGTATGAAAAATTTGGTAATCAAAGAAAGGAGGTCTGCCTCCTTTGCTGTGCTTGTGTTTATACACTATACACCATGCAATAGATAATTAGTAAAATTTTCAGCGGTGGTTTTTAGATGTTCTGAAAATGTTCACTATGTTCAAGATAATTGCTTCTTTAATGGTGCAGGATGGACACATTTTGTGACCAGAGGTTGCAGGTACAAGAGGTTCAGTTTGAATAAATAGTGATTTTTGAGCTGTGTTTAATTTGGTACACTGTCTGTAGATAGTGTCTGAGAAATGTATCTGGTGTTATTTTCAATGACTGAATATCTGATAACAGTCACACAAATGCTCATTGTGCATGACTAGTGTCCACAAATTAAGAAAAGCAGTTTACAGACATCCAGATATACTGTAGTTGCCATATTAGGAGGGCCACTGAACCGAGGGAAATGAAAATATTTTATGCTGATCTGTAGCTTATGATCAATAAGTCTCACGTAACATGAATTAGAGTTTAATCAGACCTAAATCATGTTATCATATTGGGCATGACTGTGACCCAGAGACCAGTTACTGCAACAGTACAAGCAGTTATTGGCACATGTGAAAAACCTCTGCCAGCTGTAGATAGTAGCCTAGGGTGACAAAACCGTATTTCACACATACTAGGCATTACCTGGATACTACAGTATGTGCGATAGATTTAAGACCAGTCCCAAGTTCTGTGAAAGGTTCACTCTAAAGCATGGAGTGGGCATTGCCAGGGACCAGCAGCCAAGACAAGCATTTGCACACATAAGCATTCTTGATATATATGTGCTGAATGAGCTATTAGCTTTCTGCTCTGAAAAACATATTCACATGTTAAAAATAGTGTATTGATTTCATTCCACTTGCCGACATGACTATTTTTCAGACATTTCATAATGGGAAAGGGAAGTATAGTCTGGGTGAAAACATCAGTGGAAAAAAACTACAAATTCACAGTGGGTCTGAAGGAGTTCTTGACATAACTTCTGAAGGTATTTCTGTAGGCAACCACCTGAAACTCCAGTTTAACAATTTATACTAATTAGTAAACCTTGTGACTATTGTGATTAGTGAGATGTAAGGACTAATGAGATCTGTTTATTTATAGTCAGGATCTCTTGTACTTGAGTTAGCTCCACAGGTTCATTCTCTTATGTTGCCCATGGGCTCGAATAATATAAAAATAATATTTAAAACCAGCAACAAAAAACATTCAGTTTAAAGCCCTTTAACATAGAATTTCTTATGCCATAATTATGAATACCTTAGCTAAAATAAATTGGCATAAAGGTTCCAATACCTGAAATGAATGAAATTTCCAAGTGAATGTACTGAGGCTTGCTGTTGGCCTATATGCCTGTAAAATTTGAAAAGGGAGTCTGGATTCTGTTTTTCCCATTGCTTATTTTCAAATTATTATTTTACAGCTGAGGAAGTGAATACATGTTTATGAAGTTTTAAACAAACATAAAATGTCTGGATATTGATATGTCTGTGTGTCTTAGTCAAGACAGACAGAGCAGCTTGTATTGAAAATAACTTGTCCCTTGGCATTGATGAATTCTCTCTCCCTATTGATTGATTTATTTGTAGAAAGGGCTTTGTGGGAAGGCAGGGTTTGGTGTTGACCCTGCTGGGTCAGTTAGCCCTGCGATGATGTCATAACAGTCCAGCTCACACATGTGACAGCGGCCTCAGTTCCCATTGTGACCCGGCCAGCTGACTCAGCGTGTTCATCAATGAGAGTCCCATCTGTTGTTCCAGGCTTATACCCTCACCCTCTGTAACCCTGCGCCAAGCAAGACCCACCCAGCCACCTTCACACCAAGCTCATACATGCGTACACACACACTCACACACACACACGTGCGCACACACATACACAGAACAACTCTGTGAAAGTTAGGGATGAAAAAGACTGATGGAATCCAGGCCTGTGTCCCACTTAGTGATGATACTCTATGCTCTCCATCCCAAAGCTGCAATAGCACCATAATACATACTATACCTCTTTTTTCCTAGGACGACCTGTCTGAAGATGATTTCAAAACGGAAGTCACTCAAGTACATCAGGTACAAAGCAAACAACCTGATTTTCCAGTCTTTTTATAACCTTTTGATCAAATTAAAGACTTAGGTGAATCAGTAGGCTCATAGGTATGTTGTTGAACATGTGTTCTTTCATAGTTTTTTTCTTAAACTTAACACAATTCAGGATTGGCTCATTATCATTTTCTTTGTTTTTGAATTCTTCATTATCTAACAAATAATTTGTATTAATGGCCACGTGTCTACACTTTCACCAGTTTGGAGTCTATTGATTCAACTCAGTCTTTAATTTGATTGGAGAAATATTTTTTTCCAGCTTTACTTTATATAACAATATAATATTGTTTATAATATAACAATGTATCACATTAATAAGCACAACTTGAACATGGGACTTTATTCTTCATGGCATGACTGTTTCTGACATAATGCTTAAGAGGGTAAATAATCCCTTTAGGCATGAATATTACCTAATTAAGAAAAATGAACAGCTTGTTAAATTCAGGGATTGCAACTGTGGTTGGAACAAAAACCAGCATACATAGAAGGTCTCCAGGGCCTTCATACCTAAAGGGATTATTTACCCTATTAAGCATTATGTCAGAAACAGTCATGCCATGAAGAATAAAAGTCCCATGTTCAAGTTGTGCTTATTATTGTGAGAACCGCTAATATGCAGAATACCTGTGATAGCATCAGACGGCAAAAAAGTAAATGAAGTAGGATTAAAGGGAAAATATAATTACAGGCCTCATCTTAATATTACACAGCACATTGAAGAATGTCAAATGATCCCAAAGTTGTCCTGAAGATCTGATAATCTGATAATAATCATGCTCAGACATAATAATTACTATCCATGAACTGTGTATATATGTTTGTGTGTTACAGAGAGAAACGGCATTCCGTGCTAAAAAGTGCCAGAAAGTATATCATTGAATATTTTATACTTAATGCTTAATCTGTACTTTACAGCATGCTGTACATCTCTCCCTCCCAACCCCTCTTTCTCTCTCCCTCAATCCTTTTTTCTCTCTGAAGGGTTTCCAGATGGAGACATTTGCAGGACCTGTGTTTGCTCGACTTCGCCATTCCTTGGGGATGACAGAGAAGGACTACCAGCACTCTCTTTCCTCTGAAGGGTGCTACCTGCAGTTCATCAGCAACTCCAAGAGCAAGGCCGACTTCTTCCTCACGTGCGTGCGGGGGTCCCCATCGTGTGCTCTCAGGCGCATTTTCACACTCGAGCATCACTTTGGGTTTTCTCATGCAATAATAAACATCTTTCTTCACCCAGGAATGACAAGAGATTCTTCCTAAAGACTCAGAACAAACGGGAGGTGAAGTTCCTCCTGTCAAACCTGAAGATTTACTTGGCACACCTGGAGAGCTATCCTCACTCTCTGCTGGTCAAGTTCCTGGGTGAGCGACCTACAGAATGCCCTTCCTCATTCTCTGCATCTGGACAGACACAGATGTTCAAGTTCTGAGGACCATACATGCCAAATCACAAGGCATGGATGTCTTTTGATTCATGTCCTCTTACAGTAGGTTTTCAGTGTTCAGCATAACTAGATGAGCAAAGATTCTGAACTCAAATACAGATAAAAACATTTGTATAATTCATTAACATTGCTCATTTAATGATCCTATTTAATTTGTTATAATTATAGAATATTTTTTCACTTTAAAGATGCCTCATCTTTTGTCATTTGTTTTGCTTTCTATATTAAGGTGTCCACAGGATCAAAATTCCTCGTCGGGAGAAGGTAATGAGTCATTAAGTGTTTCTTCATGAACAACAAATGTTAATCTCATATAATTTTAGCAATGTTGGAGCTAAAGTTTAACAGCACACTTAATTTTTATTTTTCAGAAGTACTTCATTGTGATGCAGAGTGTGTTTTACCCTGATGAGAGGATTAATGCCAGGTATGTTGTACAGTCAATGACTGCACGTATCATTGTTTGCCTGTCCCGTTGTATCCCAACAATGGCTGCCATTCCATCTGCATTTCTGGTTTCTCATAGGTATGACATAAAGGGCTGTCAGGTGAGCCGATGGACCAACCCACCCCCTGAGGGAAGCCATGTTATTGTGATTCTGAAAGACATGAACTTTGAGGGAAAGTATGTCACCCTGGGTAAGAGATTTTTCAACCCCTGTAGGGATTATTCCAGTGGTTGTAATTATCAGTAGTTTGGGTTATTGGGGTATCTAGAAGACCATGAGAAAATAGTAAGCTCCATAATGTTTGGAACAAAGACATACTTTTTTCGTGACTTGGCTCTGTATCACAATTTTAGATTTGTAATCAAACATTGTGGTTAAAGTGCACATCAGCTTTTAGTTAAGGGTGTTTTTATACACCATGTAGAAACCCTCCTGAAGAGTGTTTATGATCAGTTGGACAGGTGTTTGAAGGTTTTCTTCATTATGGTGAGAATTCTTCAGTCACCAACTATAGAGGTCTTCCTTGACCTACCAGGACCAGTGCTCGCTTTCTTTTTCATGATGTACCAAACAGTTAATTCAGTAAGCCTAAGGTTTGGCCTGTGTTACTATGTTTTTTTCTTCTTGTTTCTCAGCCTCATAATGGCTGAGAACAACTGGCACATCTGTGATCCTCACTCATGTTGACAAATGCCAATAACAGACTCCAAAGGCAATCAAAAGCCTATAATCAAGACTAGATATTGAAAGCTCTCTTATACCTGCTGTAAGGAAGCAACTGGACGCAACTGACTATTCAGAAACACCTGTGAAGCCATTTGTCCCGAACATTATGGTGCTCTGAAATGGGTGGCTATATATAAAAGGTGCTGTAATTTATACATGGTGAAGCCTAAATGTATAAAAAATACCCTTTACTAAAAGCTGATAATCTGCACTTTAACCACATGTAAATTGTATGATTACAGAGTACAGAGCCAAATCAAGAAAAAATATGTCTTTTTAAAAATGATAATTCAAATACAGTATAATTCTTTAATATCTTTCATATCAGAATTTACTAATACTAATAATACTAATTGGAATTCACCAATCAACTGGAGTTGTTGGTCATCTGTGTATGACCTCATCGAGCCATTGAACATTTGTTGTATTGCATGCAACAGATGAGCAGGGAGCCTGGCTGGTTCGCCAAATGAAAATCGACACGGCCTTCCTGCAGAAGCTCAACGTGCTGGACTACAGCTTCCTGCTGGCTCATCAGCCCCTGCACAGGGACGAGCGAGACCAGAGCCACTCCTTGGCCACACTCATCATGCGCACCAAGAAGTAGGTGCCCTTCCCCCGGCTGAAAGCTGAGAAGCAACAGGTGTTCTTCTCAGAAGTCTTAATGAGCAACATTGTACTCACGTGGCCCAAAAATTTTGGGTCACATTGCGAACTGTTTTTGTTACCGAAGCAAACACTAAATATGAATGAATATTTAATTAGATGCTGCTGTGCTGCAGTGGCTGCTTCCTGTGTCTTGTGATTGTTAGCTGTAACCAAATTAGCATTCATCCTTCGAACCTAGCATTTGGCCTTTATATCATACCGCTGTTATTCTCTACTCTGGCATTACGTTGTGCTTGTGACGTTCTCTCCTTGTCTGCAGGTCTGTGGATCCAGGGTCCAGCCCCACCCATGCAGGTGTTCCCTGTGTCCCGGGGGCTGTGCTGGAGGAGGACTCTGCCCTGCTGGTGTCAGAGATGGACTGTGGGTCGGACAGCTTCCGGGTCACAGAGACGCACCCCAGCGATGGAATGATCCCTCTACAGGAGCTTCAAGGCGGGGCTGCTGGGACCAGTGCAGACTCTGAGCTGCAGGAGTTCCAGGTCCAGAACCGGCGGCTGCTGCCCAACTTCAAGAACCCCCTTCATGTAATTGACGGGCCTGACCTGCGCTATTTTGTGGGAATCATCGATATCTTCACTGTCTATGGCTTCAAAAAGAAGCTGGAGAACTTGTGGAAGAGGTTGCGATACCCTGGCCAGGCCTTCTCGACTGTTAGTCCCCCGGCCTACGCCTGCAGACTCTGTCAGTGGGTGCAGGACCACACCAAGTAGGCCAAAGACACACAAAGACTGTCCATAGCGATTAAGCTAATTGGTCACAGTCACCCAACTGCTTTGGTTGTTGCTCATGTGCGAGCATGACTGTACCACTCTTGCCTTCAAAGTGTTTTAGTACTTTCTTCCACAACTCCACACACTGCATTAGTTTAAAAAGTAACATAAAGCTTTCAGCCAACTCCAGCACAGTCCAAACCATATACCTGGTGGTATAATCAGGAAGCAAAAGACAAGTCCTTTGTTTAATTTCACCAGAGTTAATCCCAAATAGAACAATCCCACAAAACAATCTGAATAAGGTGCTACAGATTAATTAATGTTGAATCTATGCAGGTGTGTAATCCCAGACACAAATGCCTCGATGTTAAAAGCTGGAAACAGATTTTATATGATTATTCTGGAAGAATTTCCTGCATACAAAGGGTTCTGTCTTTCTGGAGAATAGGATAGGGTCAGGTATCATTTTTCATGTTTGGTCTCTAAACCAGGCATCATCTGGTTTTGCCTTTCGTTGTTCAAATTAAATGATGCATAAAGAGAAATGTCACATTTTAAGAGTGAATGCAGGGTTTTCTCATCTAACATATTTTAGGAAACAAGTTGCCTTTTTAGTCAAAGGTTCTGTAGGGATTTGAGTCAAAGTTTAAACACTTCTCCATTATCTGTGAGCATAGAATGCACTGCATATTCCTCTAACCTTTCTGATTGGTACAACAACATGTTGTATCTGTATTGATGCCCAGTGGTCTTGATTGGCAGCAAGGTGTTGTTTTCTAAAAATACATTTTGTTTGTCCATGAACGTATATATATATATAACCGTTCCAGCATATATACAATGCATTGACACCATGCGTGACACCACAAAAAAGGTATTTTTGAATGTATAATACAGCACAGCACTGGCTATAGAGCAACTGCATACAACATGGGTTTTGTTCATCCAACCAAACAGTAAGCTCACATACACATTCATATGTGCTCAAGGAAGAAAGGCTAGAACCAAGTATTGCTTGAGATACAAGTCTAGATGCCTTGTTCAGAAAATTAATTTTGGTTAAAATTTTCCCTGAGCAGTGGAACAAATTCTAAAGTCAATTTGTGAGAAAGTAACTTAACATATATGAATTTATCTCTCTCATGGATTTCATATGAACTGTAGTTTACTGTATGACAGTGTGTGTTGCCTGATGGACTTGTAATTTAGAGTTGAACAAGGATGCTGTGTAGATGCACTGCTATCTGTGTTTACCAGCGGTGGCACGTTGTCTGTTTTTTGAGAATGTAAAACATTAAATTGATCAATGATAGTTCTCATATCTAAATGCTATTTTAAGTTGCATGTTTTGTTTTTATCTCAAAATGATTTTGCAATATACTTTGTTGCTGATCTAGAGTAAATGTTTTGAGGCCAATAACTCTTTACTCATGTATAAATGACTAGCCTAGAGGTCTGTGTGGGTTGGAATGATTGCATTTCTTTCATATAATGTAGTGGAGACCTCTAGATGAATGACAGCAATGGTGTATTGGTTCTTGTCTTTTTATTAGTATTAGTTTTTTCTCTTTATTAATGTTTTTATTTAAATATTACTCTTTATATTTATTTACATAGAAAGCCCATGTAATGTTACTGGGACATTGTATCATGGCCATATCACTGTTGTAAGCATTGATTACTAAAAAAAAGAACAAATGAGCATACTATATTGTGGCATGAGAACAGATTTTAACTGCAGCATATCTGTTCGCTGTTTTCCTATGCAGATGATGGAGATTTTGTGGTATGAAGCTAAGACTTAAAACAAATACTTTACCATCCACACTCCTGCTTTCCCTTGTTCAGCTGGTATGTGCTGTCCCAGACTGCTAGGAAAACTGGCAAATTGCCTGTGCCTTTTGTTTGGCAGGTTTTTGCTTAGAATGGTATGTGTGCTAATAAATGTTATGACATCAACAAAAATGATGGAGGTGATAATGGTAATAAACATCCTGAGCAACAGTTTCCTTCTCTGTCTTTTTGTTGAGCAGTTGTGCATGAAAATGTATTCACCAACCTGTAGATGGAGCCAATGAACTTGAATACTAAACTCAAACTCACGCAAAGGACCTGTTTGACTGTATTTCCAAAATTAAACACCTTTATGCTTTAGGGTGGGGTATAATCATATCAATATGTTCAAATTCATCAAATTAATTAAAATACAGAATGCATGGCAAAGACTGTCACATCTGGTCAGATTTGTCTAGAATACAGCCATAATTGGTCTCTTTTTTTTCTGTAATTACATAAAAGGATTCTGTTGTATATCATTTCAATGGCTGTGAAGTCTGTGAGCTAGAATTTAACTACAATTATGGTTAATGAAATGCAGTCAAATGGAGTTCAATATTTCAGTTTAGCTGCACAATCACTGAAGCTTGCAATGAAGCTGAAGGTCGCAGTATCATTTAGAATGCAGGGACAGGAGTGAAACAAACATTATGGATTTTCAGATGAAGACTGTTGGCTTCATTTTAATGGATCTGGTCAGCTTGGCCTAGTAATCCAGTTGCTCAACACATCTGATTGATTCAATTTGTGCTGCTTCAGTAATCAACCACCTGCCCCCCAAATTACATGGTCAGCCCATATCTGTGTTTCAGTGGGCCTGTGATTGACAGGATGTTCTTTGTTCTTCTTCTGTGATTTTCTGTTGATAGGAAAGAATGTGCGACACAGTGAAACAATTCAGAGAGCATGAAAGGTGTAGCATTATGTCACTCTGGCATTTCAGTTTTTCTTGCGAACGTGGACTAGAGGGTTTTAGGCTGTGCATGAATGAGCTATAAAACTATACTTATTTTTTATTTAATTGTTTTGTCAAAGTAAATCTTTTCGATCAAAGAGTCATGGTCGGAATGGGTATACATTGTTATTGCTATCTCTCTCAGTGCCTCTGTGCTGTCTATGAGCCTGACAGACAGATTGGCCACACTTCAATACACCGGTTAATCCTAACGAACTTTCCCAACACCAACTACAGGCTTCAGTGGCTATTCACTGGTACTGAACAAGGAAGCATGTCTAAGTCATGACCCCAGTACCCACATATCATGGAGCTATACAAACATATGTAGCTTGATTAAAGACAAACAAATCAAACAAACAAAAGAATCTGGTTAAATTTCAGTTTTTTATATTTATTATAAAACATATTATACGTTTGGGTTATCCAGTTCATTTTGTGAGAATCATTTTTGAAAATAATAAAATGGAATCTGAATAGAACAGACCTTACTTAATTCACAAATTAGTAATTATCCTGAACAACTGGAGTCCCAGTGCAATAATGGGAACATTGTGCTATATGAGGATCTTTTTATTGGGACATTTAAAAAAGTACAGGGATATAATTTTTGTCCAGAATTTATCCAAAATTGTTGCCATTGTTTTTGCGCATGCAGACCAAGTGAGTATTAGTTAAATAGTTTTTAAAATGAAAATGAAAGTTTATAAAGTCTGGATTTTTCATTTATTTGTGTAAGAGGAATAGACAGACTTCTCTACAGACAATGGTCAGCTAGAGTAATGTGGAATTATGAGATCGGCCTACTGTTAACACAATAATAAAAGATAAATTGACAAAAACATGAGACAGAATCGGCGCAGCATCAACGATCTGGTTTGCATCAAGTGGCAAGGGGCTTCATTTTAATTCGCACAGGACCAATTCGTGGCGACCATACTACAGGCTGCGCATGCGTCTGGAACATATTTGACAGGACGGGCAGACGAATGTAGAGATAACGCTACTTTGCTATGTGACAGGATTGTACAAACCAAACGTGACTGTTAAATTAAATAAAGGGTACATTAAATAAACGATTTACACTGCAACTCCACGGTCCATTGTGTCAACCCAATGGACCAAATATGGTAGGAGTAATAGACACTGACTCTATTGTATCGATTGGCGTTTTTCTCTTACCTAGTTGTGTTTTGTTTTTCTCCTATCGCCGACAACTAGTTTAACTAGCTCGCCAGCATTATTATATCCCCCTACAATTATACTGAAATAACATACTTTGTGGATAGATTTTTCCCTCTGCAATCCTCGAATTACAGTTTTAAAGGAAATACTTTTCTCCTTTAAACGTAGTCCGATTAGCCGATTTCCGACACCACGGATGGCTCAAAGATTAGTGGGTGGCTTGCTCTGTCCAATTCACTGCTAGTAGTGCCGTAAACGGAGCGCGCGCTAGCCGAATTCCCTGGGCAGAGGTGCAGCAAGCTGATGTTGCGGGAGGTGGTTATATGCACTCGCTAACACAATGGATTTCAATGTGAAAAAACTGGCTTCTGATGCAGGAGTCTTTTTCACACGCGCTGTGCAGGTATGAAACTATGCAGCTGGACACCTCCCCCGTTTATCGATCTTGATATCTAGCGAGTTCGTGATATTTCCCTTTTTTTTAGTTTACAAGGTGGCTAGCTAGCTGAGATAGCTAGTATATGGACATTTTGTTTTAATGAAATATTTTTTTGGCTGGTGTATTTTTTTTTTTTTAGTGGTACAGGTACAGCGCTTTCTGTGAACGCGCACTTGAATGCTGGCTGTATGGACAGTCAGCCTGTTTGCCGTTTTTTCAGTTTATGTTCCCCGTGGCTACCAGAACTGAGTTCTTTACATAACTGTCCGGTTGGCTATTATTAAAAGCCGACAAGGCCACACAAAGCTGACTGAACTCGTTTATTATTCAGTGCTGTCGAATTAGTGCCGAAAGCTCAAGTGTGCTAGCTAGCAAATTGTCAGTGTCACTCAGGTGCGAGCTTGCGAGGTGACTAGACTAATACGAGCTCGGAAATCAACTTCTTGTTTCATTTTCTGCTCCAGTGAGCATTTCTGAGAACTTTGATGTTTGTTGGCGAGCAAACGTTGCAAATAAATTAAAATGTTGGTATGGCACGACTATCTTGACTCGTCATGTTATGTAGCCTATCCTTGCAGGATAAGCTACATCAGTTAGCTAATGATAGTTAGCTGCGTAGGATTTTATGGTACAGCAATGTTACTCTCAGTCAATCTTTTGCACGTATTTCTAAAATGTTGAAAGCTGTTTTCGCTAGTTCAATGTCCTCTAAACATTCAATGGATAACTACAGTAATGTCAGCTAACGTTACGTCGGGGCAGCTGAATCATGGTCAGTAAACCTGTGCGCAATGTAGCTAGCGAATTAGACACTAAAAAACGTCGAAAGCTTTTATTTGTCCTGTCATTTCCTGTAAAAAAAAAAAAAAAAAAATAGGTCGACTACTTTACACATAATGCTTTCGGTTGGAATTCGGTCCAAAGACGTTCCTAGCTTCATATTGTCGCATAAGGCTAGCATGTATACGTTTGAGTAAAACACCTTCGCTTTGAATGGATCGAGTGCGATAACTACTGTAGCCGGGACATCATTAATTATGTAGCTAGTCTGTGTTGTCATTTACGCACACACATTATAACGAAAGTAGGTGCTTTGTGTATGTTAGTTATCAAGTTGGCTATAAACTTTTTTGCTTTTCAGCTCATTAACTAAACGCACCTCAGGCTCCGTAATTAACTGTGTAACTGACAGGCATGCATTTAATAGTATTGTAGTAGCTAATGTAGCCTTTGAAAAGTTAACTATATAGCTACCCTGCATTTTGTGGGATCGGTGTTTGTATGTTATGAAAAGACTACGAAGGCTGAATATCTGCTGTTTCTGCTCTAATTTTGTTTGATAGCTAGAAATTATGTTTATTTACTTTTTAAATTATTTTTCACGTGTGAACCAGCAGACCACATGAGTTACATATATCAGAATGGAGTCGGTTGGTTCATGGAGCCAACAGAAGGAATCTCACTTGGTTGGATTCCTTGTGTGCACCATGCACTCGGCAGTGTTTTTTCTTTGACAGATTTGATGAGCAATTCCTGTTAACTTTTAACTGCCACAGCCCTTTAAAGCGAATATTTTACTTTACTCAGGCTAATCAAAAAAAGAGATTCAAGTGGTTCTGCTCCGTCGGCTGTGAATGCAGGTTTTCAAATGATAACCATGACAGGATTCATGAGGATTCAAATATTCAGTTAATATGCTGTCGGTATATCGGTGTCTAATAGTGGTCATGGCTTGCATAGATGTTTGCAGGTTTTCAAATCATAACATAATGTTCATGACAGCATTTGTGAGGAATCAAGCATCCACTTACTAGTACTATCTGTACTTAGGTGTGTAGTGGTCATGACTTGTATGCATTTATAGTCACCAGAAACCCACCCCCACTGTCCTGCTTGAGTCTTCTCTCTTGATGTTAAGTGATAGAGTTTAATTGCACTTTTGCACCTTGTGTTTTTCTAGTTATAGTTTTCTGCACTGTCAGCAGTGGCCTTCCTGTTATGTGAAACGAGCAATGCTAGGTTTCAGTTTCCTGCTGCATGCTTGCATCCTGGTTTACTCTTTGGTCTTCTGGGTAATAGGTCATCCGGAACTTGGATCTCTGTTGACACAATGTACTGATAGGATGTCAGGGATCAGTGACTGTGTTTACATGCACACTCATATTCTAGCATTAACCTGCAATATTCATGTAGTCTGACTGTGACTCACATGTAAGGGCATTGAACTGAATGCTGATTAATGTAAACACCTTTTTCAGAACTCCTGCCTGAAAAGGCTCATGCTTTTATGTTCTGTTTTTCATGATCTTTGGTTCACTTGCTACCATGCCACCCCGGCAAACTTTTGTCTCAGTTATGAAAGACATTAATATAATGAAATATCTGGACCCTTTGCTGTTTCAACATGACAATGCCCCTGTGCACAAAGCGAGGTCCATAAAGAATGGTTTGCCGAGTTTGGTGTGGAAGAACTTGACTGGCCTGCACAGAGCCCTGACCTCAACCCCTTCAAACACCTTTGGGATGAATTGGAATGCCAACTACATGTCGGAGCTTATCACCCAACATCTGTACCTGGCCTCACTAATGCTCTTGTGGCTGAATGGAAGCATATCCCTGCTGCATGTTCCAAAATCTACTGGAAAGCCTTCCTAGAGGAGTGGGGGCTGTTATAGCAGCAAAGGGGGGTCCAACTCCATATTAATGCCCATGGTTTTGGAATGAAATGTTCAACAAGCACACACGGGTGTGATTTTCAGGCGTCCCCATACTTTTGGCCATGTAGTTTATCTTAATTTCATATCACCAACAAAATTATGTAGAATATTAAATTAATATTCAATGTATCGCCCAGCCCTAGGTAACATGTTCACTCCACTGCCTATCTCCTATATTATAGCGGACAGTTCACGGTTTTATTTTGCCAGTTTGAAAGTGAAATAACACACTCTGATGCCAGATTCAAGCTGTCTGGGAGGTCAGCAACATAGGTAAATAGCTAGATGAAGCAAAAGGGATTACATTTGTCCAAGGAGAGAAACGATAAAATTGAGAAAAGCCACCAATGTTCATGATGGGTTACGGGAATAAATTTGATGTATTGATGGAAGCACATCTCAGGGGTGCGATTTGCTGGTCTCCACAGGGTAGATGCGATACTTGATACTATTAGCTTAAGTGTCACTGTCGTCTGACGTACAAGCGCTGACCGTTTTATTTCCCCAGACCCTGTAAGCGTGAGCTGTAATTACCGATAATTGGCAAGTGTGGATGTTAGAGCCGCAGCTATAGAAGATGAGTGGTGTACGCTATGCTATCTTTGTGTAGAGTGGCAGTCCTCTCCAGCTCCTTTATTCCACTGAGTCATATGCGAGCTCGGTGTTCCCAGTCGGCTGTTGGCTGGCTGTGTGTTGACGTGTGCAGGACAGGCCCACCCTCACCCGTGTGCCCACCTGGAGGTAGGCCGCTTTAAGCCCAGCTGCCCGGTGTTTCAACACATGGCTCTCTTGCTGTTCAATTATTCATGACCATCTACGGGCCTGGGTTTAGGGTGTCTGCTGCCGTACCTCTTAAAGGTGTCCTTTCGATCATCCTAATGTTTGCCTTTTTTGGCTGTAGACTGTAGTCATCAACGCAGATGTGACGCTATCGCTGGTTATTATTAAGAAGCTGTAATTAAAGTAAATTGGCAGTTGCGGAGGTTGAAAGTTGGACTAGACAAGCACTATAGCTATGCAATTATCTTTGTATTGTGCACACCGGTAATTTAAGTGTGACAAAGCGGAGCTTCAAAAAAATCCTTTGGTGAATAATTTGGAAACTTTATTTAAAATAAAGTTTTTAAAATGATTAGAAGTTTTAGTTTTACCTTTACTAACACATTGAGTGGATTGTACGTAGTGATAAAAATGGCTGATAGCAATCCACCCTGATGCTGAGCCCTCTGGCAAGTCTGTAACTGGGGCTGCAGTCAGGTCACAGAAGGCATCAGTTATAATGGGCTGTTCTCCTGAGCCAGCTGACTGCTGTGACTGTGAGGTTGGATGGATGGACTTGCCACAGACACCAACCAGCAGGCACATCAGGCGAAAACAGCCAATCAGCAGGCACGTCTGGAGAAAACAGCCAGTCGGCAGTTACATCAAGAGAAGATGGGCTTCAATAAAATAAGGTCTGGCAGCTGGAAACCCTGGAATGGTTCCAAAGGGAAAAATGAAATGCTGTGCTCACAAAGTAACTACATATGGGCCGTCGGTTGGCGTGTTCAGTTCTACAGCAGTGATGTGTTCTATGATCCAGGCCTTGTGCTGCCTGTGGAAATAAATCCCGCACGGTGTAACAGGCCATTGCATCACCCAGGGAGAGAAGTTTTTCAATAGGGCATCCTCCACCACATTGCATACTAGCTAGTAGCAAATAGTGATCAGACACCTATAGTCTGAATGTAGGTTGTAAAGTCCTCTGCCTCAGTAATTACACAGCTCAGCTGGTGGCTTGACAAGTGAACATTTTTGCTGGGTACACACACTTGAGGAGGATGAGCTACTATAGCATGCACCTTCCTGAATTCACTGAAGATGTGAATTGCAATTATGTCCGGCCATCTTTAATTGGGGTGGGAAAAAAGAAACAAAGTAACTAATTGTGTCAGAGTGTTTCTCAGTGAAGTGGTTGCTCACTTTAACTCAAACATATTGTTTTCAGAGTGTGTGCTACCATTTTACGTCCCCCCAGAGTTTCAGCCATTACTGTCATATCAAGAAGAATAGAATAATTGTGTTCCTCTGGGTAATTTCAGGCAGTGATTTGCCACTAATTGATTTTATTGTTGAGTGCAGAAATTAAGGTCTAAGAGTGCATGACAGACAGCTTAGTTAGCCACAACCGTGCTGTTGGTGCCAGGATTCTCCCCCAGTTTAAGAGAACTCCTCCAGCTGCATCATTGTGTATAGTGTCATTGTGTTTAGTTTATTCATTAGTCTCTGTCACTGCCTTTTGACCTCTATTACACTATACCCCTTGGCTAGTGATCGTTTCTAGTTACATTTACAAAAATGTAGAAATGCTACAGTATAGCGCAAGTTGTCACCTCCTTATATTTTATTTAATATTATTTAATTTTATTTATTTTTTAAAATTATTTTTAATTTTTATATATTCATTTTATCTCTTGGAACCTTAAGACAATTTTTGTTTTGTCATCAGGGCTCCCTTGAAAAAGAGACCCAGTGTCTCAATGTGATTTCCCTGTATAGGGTAAATCAAGGTTCAAGACAGTATCACCGTGAAATTAAAGTCCAGAGGCTGAATGTGCCCTTGATAACCCTGTGTGGTCCATGGTGGCCTCTGCATCCTTTTAGCTGTGCCATACTGCTTAGCAAGGCATTCACCTTGGCAGCTTCAGGATTAGCGGCTAGCCCTTACACAGAGGGGCAGTATTCGGTGTGTCTTGGGGCTCTAGGAGGCCCCATCTCACAGGTGGCCCTGCTGTCCCACAGCGCTCCATCGATTATCACGACCAGAATAGCCCTGAGACATCCAAGCCTCGCGTCAGACCTTTCCTTTCACTCCGATGACTGGGCTGCTGACTCACTGTGAGCGCAGTGGCACGAGGCCAGTTTGAATACCACTTGCTACGGTGGAGGTGCTATTAGGTGGATGGGTGTGGTGTGGGGGAGTAATATTTACGCAAGTGAGTGTGGTTGTATGCGCGTGTCAGTGTCTTGTGTATGCATGTGTTGTGAGAGTGTATGTGAGAGAGCTGTTTGCTGTGCATGCGTTGGAGAGTTTCTGTGCCATGCACAGATCTATATCATGTAACGTATGACTGCAGAAATGCAATTTCCTTCCTCTGGTGACGTGGTATGGCTCTGTACTGTGAAGTTATTTTGTTAGCTGTTCTTCTGGAATAGACCAGTCACTGTGGATGGATAATAAGGTCTTTCTTGTTATGTGTGGTTCTCATACCTGAAACTGAATACCGAGGCTGCAGATGGATAGACAGACAGTGTGGGAGTGAGGCTAATTTTCCATTGGATGCTGCCTAGAAGGCATGTTAGTTTGTCACATAAAACAAAGCAACAAATAAAAGTTCTGCCCCAAAATCATTTGTGATGAAAGTGAATGAAGCGCAGCAGACAGCAGGGACACTAGAGCAGACTATCAGGTTACTGTAGAGAATCTGTGACGACAAGACCCGTGGCTATAGCTATAGCCAAGACTGGAACTCTCCAGAGTAGATGCTGGAATCATGGGGCTTGCTTCAGATAATAATCTCTGAAGTCTTTGGTAAAAATATGAACCTTTTAAGTGTGGAGTTTACACTAAATTACTACAAATGAACTTACCAAAAATCAAGAAGGTTGCAGGTTTGATTCTTCCTATTGTTGTAAACTTCAGCAAGAGGCCTGAGTAAGTGCCCAGTTGCATAAATGGATTTATATTATATTAGAGTTTTAATTTGCCTGGGAGTTAGGTGTCTGCTAAGCAAAGTTAAATAGCATATTGCAGTTGGCTATGCACTTTCCTTTCCCTTTGCCATAAATATTTCTTTGGCAGCAGAAGTTCATTGCACCTGTCAAAGGATCGATCAAAGCCATTTCCCCTGGCATGCATTTTTTCTTTGTTTTACTTTTAAGACCTTAATAATCACACTTTATTTCTTTCAAAATACAGTTATCAAGCACACATGGATTTGTGACCCAATCAGCCTAAATTACTTCATTTAAAATGCCGCCGATTAACATGCTTCTTTTGTTATGCAATTTATGAAAGGTGCAATCAAAAGGAATTAGGCAGTGTGCGGTATGCCTTTAGGCGCTGCTTCTGCTTGTTGGCTTGAACCACTTGCTCTTTTCACATCCTCTTATTTCTGTTGCTGTTTACTTAGAGGATATGCCGGTTTTCCCCCTGCATCCGGACAGGTCCAGTGCACACACTAGCCCATGGAATGCTGCAGACCTGGAATGCAGGATTCAGAATCTGTGTTTTACACTAACACACTTGTGTTCTGATAAAAATAACAATGTTTGCCATAATATGCCTTCTTGCAATAATGACGCAGTAAATGTATAGGCCTATATGAAGCGGGTGGGATTAGTGGAATGAAATAAAGTACAAATGTTTTGCCGTTCTGATATTTTTTCTACACAGGTTAATAACATTTAAAAAACCCTAGGAACCATTTCTGTTTTAAATTACTCATGTTGAGCAAGCTAGTTAGAGCATGACATCTAATTTTCAGGTTTTTCATTAAGCGTTTAATCTTTAAAAAAATAAAACAACTCCTTGGAATATCTGAGTTTACAGAATACAGTGTATTTTTTGCTCTTTTTTGTGTGTAGAGAATGCAGAATCATGCATTAACGCAACCATTGAGGTGTCTTATTTATAAATGATACGTATCATTATGAAACCACTTATCCTTGTCACCATCTCATAAAGCCCTGAGAAGCTCTGTTCATAGAATGCAACCCTCCCCAGAAATAATCTGTTTTCCACAAGGGGGTTTGCGATGCTGTCATGATATGAGGCATTGAAATATGTAATTTTCGAAGTTATTTCATAATATTTCTAGAACAGCATGTCTACCCCGAAACAGGAAAGATTGATTGCCTGTGTTCTCTCTCACGTACTTGTACACTGTATTTCTGGCATATGGTTTTGCGGTGCAGAGGGTGAATGCCTGTCTCTTCTGTAGTTCACAGAGGAGAAGCTGGGCCAGGCTGAGAAGACCGAGCTCGACGCCCATTTTGAGAACCTGCTTGCTCGGGCTGACTGCACCAAGAACTGGACCGAGAAGATTTTTCGGCAGACGGAGGTCCTCCTGCAGCCCAACCCGAGTAAGCCTTGCCCTGATGCCCTGTTCAGCCAACGCTGGGCTGGATTCATATGGCCCTGACCCCCCCCCCCCCCCCCCCACCTTCTCTCTTATCCTTTAGTAGACCCTGAGTAACTATGGGTCTGCAGGGTCCATTTTCTCTGTCCTTTTGATATACTTTCTGAAATCTGAAGGCAGCTTCTTGGCTTTCAGTCTCGCATTGGACCTTTACCCTAACTGTAACTTTCAGAACTGTTTCTTCTGTTTTGAAAAGCCAACTGGTCTCCTGATTCCATGTTGTGTGTAACATACCTCCCTTTTGCCATAAAGTGTCATGTTCTTTTTCCTGATGTATGTGTCATATCTGTGAAGGGTCATGGTGTTTTCCAGCTGGGAGGCCCTAATGAAATCGCACTGTTTTCCCAGCCAGTCCTGTGATGCTGACATTACTGTGGCTCGCTCAGACTTTCCTTCCTCTCTGACCTACTTGGCTGTATGTTCCTGGTAAACTTAACAGGCATAGCCGGTTTCCTTCATGCCTGTTAAAGAAGAGAACTGTCTTGTCTTCGGCCAAAAAAAGGGTATCTTGTAATTCAGGCAGCGTATAATGCGCTTAGGCTATAAAGCACACTGAGGTCTCTGTGGTATCCTCTCCTGGATCATTCTGCGACTCAAAGACTATATCAATTCCCCCGTCGACGAATACACTAACGCACCACCTAGCTGGATTTTTATATTTGACTGGCTAACCTCATGTCTTCTCCCTATCAGGTTGGAGGGTGGAAACATGTAGGGCTTTGACTGAGTGAAATGCCTGTTCACTTCTCCTTTATGAGATATAATGAAGCCATATTACTACAAAGTTTCTCCACTGTATCTCAGCTGCTTTTTATAACTGTGTACATATAATAATAGAAAGTGTGGGGAGCCGGTAACTCTAACTTGTGACTTTCTGGTCTTCCATGCTACAGTTGATCACACCGGTAAGTCTGCTTCTCCTCCCCAGTGCCCTGTGCTGTGGGCTTTTACTGTACCCGCCCCCTTAGAACCAGTTTGACTGGTCATGGGAACATGTGTTGAGCTGGTCCTGTGGTCCTCTGATTGGATGGACCAGACTGTGTGGAGGCAGGGCAAGATGGTTCCTTTCTCTACCTGAATGTAAAGTATTTTAATAACTGCCACCATGAGAAACCCCAGGGACTGGAAATGGACACACTTCAGATTGATGAAAAAAAAAATCTGATTCTGTCTTATCATCTTTGTCATCTTTTAAAGGTAGTTTAAAAATAAAATATTGTATATATTTTAGTATGTGAGAGAATTTTGGAATGAAATATGTTTGGTCAGTATTCCTATTAAGGAATTCAACATTAATGCACATCCATATTAAAATATGTAAATGTAGACAAACAGAGCGAACATAAGCTGTCTGCAACAGAACTTGGAAAGGTAGATGTCTGTTTTTGGGGTTCGAATAGGACAGGGAAACATGAAATTTTAGGGGGAGTGGTGGCAGGTTCTAGAAGAGATGGACTGCCAGGTACCAGCTAACACCAGTTCTGTAAGTGTCAGGAACCTTTTGATAACTCCCCTTGGTAACGGGGGGCTTATCAAATCGTGTGGCTTTGTCTTCACCCCGTCTACAGACTGATGATGGGGTTTGTGGGAACATGCAGCCAGGACCAGGTTCATCTGCATCTGTGAGGTCATCATCCAGGAATTTATCGTATCTGTTTGTTAACCCGCTGATCCGTTTGTCACATCAGTATCCAGAGTCTGGCCAGAGATAATGTTCTAAAGGAAATCTTGCATACTTTGCATTGGCAGGTCCATGTGTGCATTGTTGTGACTAAGGTTTGGAAATTTCTTTGTTCAGGAAGGAACACAGAGGTGCATGGTCCATGGCTGTTAACAACCTCTGAACCTCCTGTAGTTGTGTCTCGATAGGGTCAAATCCAAGGTTTCATTAGACACGCATCGTTTCCAGAGAATTAGATTTTCAAATAGCACTTTCATCGCAGAATGATGTTCTTGCCTTCCATTTTCTGTGATAAGGCAGTCATATAAAATAGCACTTGAACAGAAGTGGGTATCAGCATAAAAGCCCTTATAAACAAGAGTCAGTTATTCAGCAGCTATGCTCTATTGATTTTAGACTCCATTCACTTCTCATGTTTGAATTCTCACTATACAGCTGAGATAATGTTACGTGGCTTTCACAAGTAACTAGATAGCTGCTTAGCTTACTTGCTGGGTAGTTATTTGATAGCTATCTAGCATGTTTGTTAGTTCTTTGGCATGCTACTTTAGCATTGACTAATGCTTGGCTTGCTATTTAGCAAAATAACAACCATTGTCAGATAACATATTTTAGTTTGCTTGTTAGTTTAGTTGTGAGGTTTACTTTCTTTCATTTGGTTGGTAGCTATGTTAGCTAGCTTGCTATCCAGGCTATCTTGTTAGTTAGCTTGTTAGCTGCAGTATCAACCTTGATTTCCTTGTAAATGCCGCAGCCAAATGCTGCTTGTACTAGTTACAGGTAAAAAGTTGTAATGACCCCTCCAGTAAACAGCAGGAGAAACCTGATGAAATGTTTGCATCCATGTTGGAAGCTCCTGGACGCTGAAAATGCGAGACTCTGACCTTTGATAACCTTTTCCTGCCTCTGTTCATGACATTGTCTCCATCTATTATCAACCATTTTCAACCAGTGCTTTATACAGGGCATGATGCTTTTCTCTTAATGCACAGTGCACACCTGTGTGTAATTGGCCTAGATGTGTGCGATGGCGTGTGTCCACCAGTCTGAGCAGCGTGCGCACTGTGTGGGAAGAGAAAGATGGCATTCGTTTATGTCTGTCTGAATCATTGTCATCCGCTTTGACTCTGTAGTTTCCAACTGTTAAATGATTCTGTGCATCATCAGCACTTTTAACTGTTTGTCGCTGTACTTTATTTCAAGAGCTAGAAACAAGCTTCTGTTCTTCACGTGTGTATGGTTAATCCTCTATTCTCACAAATTTGTACAGTTCTCAGACTCACAGTAATTGTTTCGGTCTCATTTGGGGGAAGGTTGGCATCGCAGATTTTAATAGCAGTGATGATCCTACGTATACCAGAATGCAAAGCTCCCAGGCTCTGTTGCCTCAGTGCAGGCAGGGAAGTGAGCCCTGTGTTTATGATGCTTAGTCACATCTAGCACAGTGTGTGCTGGCTGCTGTGGCTAAGGGCAGTGTGGGATTGATTGTAGGCAAATGACAGGGGGCTTTGAGTGTGCTTAAGTGTGTCAGTGTGTCCCATTTGTGTGTGCGCGTGCTTATTTGTATTTGGTGTGCGACTTGTGTTTTGGTGTCCGTAACAATCAGCAGCTGAATAGCGAAGCACAGCCTACAATTTATGGACCCCTTTTTGTCAGAGAACAAATGAGGAGCCGGTGTTCCCACATTCCACTGTGCAATTTCAGAATGCCATGGAACCTTCTGGAATGGACAAGCTTTCTCATTCGTTCTCAATCAACATTTGACATGTATACTTCTAGCCTTCTTTTTTTCCCGAAGAGAAACTTGAGTGGTTTGCCCCAAGGTGTGCCTAAATCACTGTAGTACTGTACCCTCAATGCCAGACTGTCTGTTTCACATTCTAGAAAGCGATAATATTGTGTACAGTGGCCAGCACTTTCACAGTCTTACACAGCTGAATGATGTTGCGGAAGCCAATGAGTCATGCAGCCTCATCATTGCAGGGGGTTTCCAGGTGTCCAAAGGGGTTTTCCTAAATGTCTTCTACTACTTTTATCTCTCCAGGGCTCTATGCAAACCTTTACTGTACTCCTAACCGAGGATTGCATGTGGTCCTAAGTTAACGAATTTAGGAGCACACCAATGCATTCCAATTAGTAGACATGCTCCTAAAGTATATTTCCAGTTAGCACACATCAGTTTTCAGGAGCAAATGCTCCTAAAATGGGAGCACTGTGGAACCCAGCTCTCATATGCAGACATGGTTTGTTTTTGTGCTCTGTTCTTTGTGTGTGCTATAATAATAATAGTAATAATAATAATAATAATAATAATAATAATAAAAGTAATAATACTAAGCCTAGTAATGGAACAAAGGCCGATCTCATAGACAAAGATTTTTTCCGTTGTTACATAAGCTGTAAGGATTTCAAGCAGAAAATAAGCCAGTTATTGTGACTGTTATTGTGATTCTTGATGATATGATCAGTTTCAATAACCGCATCAGTAGACATCAAGGGAAAGTCATAACTATTTCCCGGAGCTCCAAATCGCCGCTATTGTTGACTGCAGATAACCGCCAACACATAACTGATAACGACACTCTCTCTCGTCTCTCTTGCTCCTGATTACGTTATGCTGTTCACCCGTGAGGAGCGAAGCCATTTTGATTTGATTTGATTTGATTTGATTTGATTTGATCGTAACCTTTATGTTGCCGTGACGTTTTTAGTGACTCTGGAGTGAAGTGGCGCTGTGGCGCTGGCTGCCCTTCAGAAGTCAGCGGGGTCCAGCCGCCTTTCCGCCAGCTCCGGTCTGCACGCTGTGTGTGTGTGTGTGTGTTTGCGGTGTGTGAGCGCGGGTGTGCGGCTGGCTCCTGGTAAAAGACTGCCTCTCCTTGCCCCTCTTCCCACCCCCCCCTCCCCCGCCCCTTTCCCACACACCCTGGGCAGGTGCTCGGATCGAGGAGTTCCTCTTTGAGAAACTGGACAGGAAGGTCCCCTCCAGGACCACCAATGGGGAGCTGCTCGGACAGTACATGCTGGATGCGGCCAAGGATTTTGGGCCTGGGACCCCGTACGGTGAGTGACATGAAATCCATAAGCGTACTGACACTGGTTCTATCACTGCTTCAACCAGCAAAGATATCTAGGCTATGCCTGCTTGTCCTTTTATCTTATTTACTATGTACAGGAGCAAAAAGCTGTGGACCTCACGGTAAAGTGAAGCTTTCACTCTGGCAGAAAATATGTATTAGAATGGATACTTACTGTTACACAGTAAGTATCCATTGTGACCCGCCACTTATTGAAATGTATGGAAAATTATGGAATTTTGTTTGTAGTCGCATGTGCTCTGTATCTGTTGTATACCAATAAGAAGTGTTTCATTTTTGACTGCTGTGAATGTCCAGGAAAAGTTTATTATGTACAGTAAGTTTTTCTCTCCCGTGTATCTCGTGACCCACCTTAGCCCCTCCCCCAGCCTGCAGTTTAGTGGTCTTTCTGGTCTAGACTAAGCGCTGAGCTTGTGCTTAATGCAGCCTCCTTTACACACTGAAACGCCCTGGAGCGGGAAGCATGACTGGCGTTTTTTGCACCGTGGCACTTTCCGTATGAAACGGCTGTTTGTCTCTCTCACTCACTTGAGTGTTCACAACACTGCTCTGTTGTGTGTACGAACGACTCCAACCACAGTCCAATCTAGAATGGCTTTCAGATGTGCTTCTGTATGGGAAATGTAGAAGTGGCATTGAAAGTATTATTCAGATATTGCTCTGTGAAGACACTTGGGGGGTGGGGAGGCATCATAGCAGTAGAATCAGTAGAAAGGGTTGGATGAAAGAGAAAAGTATTTTTAAACTGATGGAAAGACATTTGCGGGAATTGGAATCATCTGACCCTGTTTCGACAAATGACGCACTGAGAAAACCCCTTTCGGATTGCACTGGGTTCATAATTAGATTTACCATGGAAACATCCACTTCTCACAGAATTCAATAATTCAGTTCCTTTACTGCTGTCTCACACCATCTTTTTTTCCAATGCTCTGTGACCCCGTGACCTTTCGCTGGAGCCTCTGTTCCTCTGGCTGTGTGCCCACTGCAGTAACAGTAAAGCCGCCTTTATCGTGCTGCTTCTCTGTGCTTGCAGTTACTCTCTCAGTTTTAATCATGCTTTATCCTAGCAACACACAAACCCATGTTTTCATATTCTTTGGTTCCAGACGCAAGCCTTTCCACAAGGTGATTGAACAGAGTAAATGATGGTAATCGATAGAGAACCCTAATGAAGGTTAATTTTACTGGAAAGATGGCCGCGTCTTTCTGCCGCGCCGTCTGTTCTCCCCTCCTCCCTGGTCCGTGCCCATCTCCTGTCTGCCCCGCTGATAAATCACGTGCGCTCCCCGCTCCATTGGCAGCCATAGGCGATCGATAGCTCTCTGCTGAGAACTCTCGTGTCCGCTGGGCTTTTAATGCGCGTGGTTCTGACGGAGAATGAAAGAGAAAGAGTGGTTCTCTGCGACGTTTATTCGCGAGCGATAACCATGCTCGCCCTGTGGGGTGGAGGCACTCGATATACATGCCACCATTTTAACATGCTCGCTACTGCTAACCTTATGACCGCTTACTAAAAAAGCACACCACGCACGCCACTAAAATGCACAACCCCCAGCACACGGCTCGTCAAATAAATTGGATTGTCAAATGGAAACTGTGTGAAATGGAGCGGGGGAATATTGGCTTGGCGTGGGGGAGGGGACGCGTAGGTTGATCGCAGTTGAACAAATCAGATCCGTTGCTGGGATTTGTGCGCAGGAGTAAAATCTGCTGAGTCACGCCTGGCTGGCTCCCCTGCGTACGCGGCGGCCCCCTGCGGGCGGGTGGGCGGCCAGGCGCAGGGGCTCATGGGAAGCGGCGGGCTCGCTGCTGAGGCCCGTGTGCTCTCTTCTGCGCCACACGGGACCCTTGACAGGAGCCTGTGTGAGGAAAACAGTGCAATAACTCCTGATCTCTCTCCTGCAATCCCTTCTTCTCCATCCCCTTTTCTGTCCGTCCCTCCCACTTTCTCCTTTCCTCCCTCTTTCCTTCCTTCCCCCTCCCTCTTTTTCTCCCTCCCCTTTTCTGTCTCTCCCTTTCCCACTCACTGTCTGTCTCTCCCACTATCTTTATCTCTCTCTCTCCCTCTTTCCCTCTCTCCCTCTCTCTCCTTCCCTCCTCAGGCTGTAGGATGGTTGACTCACTCTGTCAGCTCACTCAGTGCTGCCTCAGGTTGTTAATGATTGATAGGGCTCCAGATGGAGCTCCCCTCAGGAGCCCACAGCCCAGAACAGGAGGAGCACTGTGGAGAGCCACTTGGGAGCTGCTTCTCACTCACTGATGTGTGCTGGGGCACAAATAGAGAGCAAGTGCAGGAAGCATCGTGGGCTCACTTTGTATGAAGTTATTTAGCACACTTACTTATTTATAGGTGGGTTTAAAGGGATGTGCGCGTGGCCTATATCCACAAGCAAAGAGGATGGTTTGTGAGAGTTGGTTAATGGTCTAACTGCTACGCTGACGTTTTAATGTGCTGCAGGAAGTACCCTGATCAAGGTCGGGGAATGCCAGAGACGACTAGGGGGGGGCGAGCGCGAGTTCATGCAGACCTCGGCCATCAACTTCCTCACCCCGCTCCGCAACTTCCTGGACGGCGACTGGAGGACCATCTCCGTGAGTTTGGGATCGCAGCTGAAACCCTGGATCTGACTCTTTCCCTTTGCGGGCTTGCGTTGGCGGGTTCAGCCTTTATGGGCCTGCTCACCAGGGGTCGGGCCTGCTCACCAGGGGTCAGGCCCGCACATGTTATGGGGGGGGGGGGGAGAGAGTGGGAGTGGGGGGGAACAGGAGTACATGATTAGAAATCGCTTCGGGGTCCCTGGCAAAGACCTCTAATTTGACCCTTCCCCCCCCCCCCCCCCCTTCCCCGCACAGAAAGAGAGACGTCTCCTGGAGAATCGCCGGCTGGACCTGGACGCCTGCAAAGCGCGTTTGAAGAAAGCCAAGCTTGCCGAGGCCAAAGCAGCGGTGAGCCTCTCCTCTTCCTCCTCTTCGTCCCTCTCCCCGTCAGTGCTTGTACTCCCTGTGACCCCTCCCAGCGCCTCCGTTCCACTCCCTTATCTCCCTCTGCAGTCAGCTCACAGCCAGCCGCTGTGAATGAGGTGCTAGATGTTTCTCCCTCAGCTGAGATAATCAGTCTGATGTCACACAATTCAGTGAGACAAGACAAATGCCCGAGATCAGATGGAAAAAAGACAAATCGGCAGAATGACGCTTACTATTTATTGTTTGTTGGTGTTTTCTTACTTCTCGTTCTGCATGCTTTAAAGATGTGCTCCTTTGTTTTGACTGGTATGAATTAAAACACAGATTAAATACAGGTTGAGTTTACTCTTGTTAACTGGAGAGTCGAAAAGACTTTTCCCTCCGGAAGGAGTCTTTAACGTTATAATTTGCCAAACATAAGCTGGGTGCCTTTGGCTGGCTGAGCTGTGATTTTTCTTGCGCCGTTATTTCTATTTTTATATTCTCTTACCTCCAAGGTCAGTTTTTATTTGTCGTATAGGTGTATTTATTCTATGTGGGAAAGTTTACCGTTAGTATTCTTTAATTTTGCAATTCAGAAACGGTACCACTTAGAGAGGCTGGGGACGATGCCAGCTTTGGAGCTTAATTAAATATTAGAATGTGGGAGCGTAAGGGATGAAAGTGCAGATATAAAAGTGGATCCATTTTAGTGTGCATTTCAAAAATGTGACTGTTTTTATAAATTTTACTTGTTGACCCCTTATTTTCAAGTTCTTGGTGTCCTCGCTGTTGTGTTTTCAGTACATTGCCTGTGTACTAACATGTTTCTCTGTTGTAACTCGCACAGTATGAGGGAGAAGTGAGTATTGACGCTTGCATTCCCTTAATGTGTTCATATGTTTATCCATTTCTTTCTTTTTCTGTTTGTTTGTCGTGGAAAGGTGGACTCATCCCCTGATTTCTGTGCACATTTTTGCACATTTTAAACGACGACGTGAAAGTTTCAAGTTTAGAAACCTTGCTCTCGTTTGCTGCGTCTTGCAAGCGCTCCTCAAAAAGAATTAAGCAGGAAAAGAAAGGACATTGATAACATGAATGACGCCAGTAGCGACGCTTTGGTTTTCGACGTACAAATAGAACTGCTTTTTTCATGGTATTGTGGAGCAACTGTTTACGTGCAGAAATGACAGATTTTTCGAAATGACATTGATCTGACGCCACAGAATCTAAAAGACTAGCCTCCTTCTGCATTGGCGTCCACATTAACACAGAGGAATCGTTGGGTTCCCCTGGGCGGGAGCATAAGTAGAACCCGCATGTGACTTCTAATTATTGGGCCTTTCAGTCTGGCCATGGGTAAAACCTTTGCTCCATTATACTGTTACCCTCAGCTGTCTTGCCCAATCACGAGTGACCGAATGAGAATGGAATGTATTTTATCGAGATCTTTGTGAAATATTTCCGCTTGTTTTTCTTTACTGGTGTCTTTCGTTTGTAAAGGTTTAAAGGTCAAGTTTTACTGGTTTCCCCTGTAATCCAGTCGGTCAGTGCCTTATACAGATTCACAGTGGCTTTCTACTGCTGCTGGCAAATCATCTGCAGAGAATTTCTGCACTGCAACTGAAATTGACCTTTAAAGATGCATGACAAATGGCGTCAAAAAAACCGCGCAAATTTTTTGATTTGTTCTTTTTTTACATTTCACTCTTAATTCATTTTTGTCTTTTAATAGGCACTTTGAAGCGGCTTGACCCAAAGCAGTAATGCAAAAACGTGCTTTTCTATAACTGAATGTACACCACAATACTGTATGGATTGGTTTATTCCAGGGGTGTCCAGGCTTATCTTAAAAGGGCCGGTGTGGGAGCAGGCTTTTTTTTTTTTAGCCCAGCACCAACACACCTGATTCTACTTATCATGGTCTTGATTGAAGACCATGATTAGTTAATTACTTGAATCAGGTTTTGTAATGCTGTGCTAAAACAAAAACCTGCACCCACACCGCCCTTGTGCACCCCTGGACTATTCAATTTAAAAAGATCTAGGGAAGAGCAGATAATGTGAGTGCTTATCTGTTCTTTTGATATTTTTGCCCCCTTGTGGAGCAAGGGTAGATCAACAGTTTGCAATATCTTACTGTAAAAGGCTTCCTTTATGGGGGTGTTATTGCCTCAAAAATAAATAAATAAATGTAACTGGCCCAAAAATAAATGCAGCTGATTCACAAATAAATGTAACTGATTCCATGAATTAAAGTGGCCAATCCACAAATTAGTGTAGCTGGTTCACATTTGAACCTTGACTGCCACTTGCATTTATCTGTGGGTTTTGGAGGCTACGTTTGTTTGTGAATCAGCTGCATTTATTTGTGAATCTGCTGCATTTATTTGTGAATCTGCTGCATTTATTTTTGGATCAGTTTTATTTGTTTATTTATCTTTGAGACGCAATGCTACCCTCATATTCCGTTGTCCAAAGTAGAATCCATGCTGTCTGTGGCTTAATTTGCTTTGGAAAAGCCCACTGCATGACATGTGCTTATTAAAGAGCTTTGTCCTGGTGTACAGTAGAGCTTTAGGATTTAAGACCCTGTTAGCTTGGAGGGGTGCATAAAGTGAGTGGGGCTAGAGCTGGCAAGTGGGAGGAGCCTGCCTGTGACCACTGACAAAAGGGCACACGTAGGGAGGTGTCCCAGGAACTGCACATGACATTTTTATTCCTGTTGTGGACTGTCGGACATTATGTAAGTAATATTGGAGTAAATGTAAATAAATGGCTAGATAAAAAAAATGTACACATGCGCACACATTCATTGTGACAAATGGGTCTACTTGAGGAATGGGGATGAGAGAAAGATGACTACTGACCTCAGTGAGTGATCAAAGGGACAGGGAAGTATTCCTCCTTGTTCTTGTTTCTCTTCCTGTTTTTCTGCAGTGTCATGCTGTCTGCTGCATTTACAAAGCAGTTTCAGAGTAAATATAAATCCTCTACACCTCAGTTTGTAACTGTTTTCTATATAGCTGAGAAACCAGTTGATGGGTGTCGTATGAGTGGGTTAATTGGGTTAGTGTTCCCCTTGCACCATTAGCTAAAGTCCGACATCATTCATTGGCTGAGAGCAGTAATTCAGAATGAACAGTGGTGCTGCATAGACCTTCCATTGCCCCTGGCAGTCTGTGATTGGCTGGATTCACAAGATTGGCGCAGTGTAAAACGTAATAGATCCTGGATCGTTCATTGTATTTATCTATCTGTCTCTTCTGTACAAGTCACATCTCTAAATCACTGAACTCGAGTGTAACACTTGGAGCCAGTGAGAATGCAGGACACATAAGAACACAACCAGTGCAACCCAGTGTATAAATATTAATTCACATACCAATTCTGGATTTGCTGAGTTAAATACCAAAAGGCTGAGAACTTTGCAAGTATGGTTGCCCATCTCACAAGTACTTTAAGTGGCACACTGGTTCGTTGCAGGGTCAAAAGGTTGGAAGGTCACAGGCTCAGTGGTCGTGTTATCACAGGATTCTGTGTTTTTTACACAGACTACAATGGGTGATTCTTTGAGCCAGTTGTCTTTTGGGGAACACCAAAATATTTGTTGTTTATTTCATCCTGCTAATCCCGCTATTTCATCCCACTTCTCTTACGACAACATACATTTATTGTGCTATTATTGGGAGTTATCATATTGTGGCAAAAATAGTTTTAACAGAATGCAGGTGATTTAGTGTAAAACGCAGTGTTTGAAATGTCCTGCGTTCAGAAGACGCAGCATTCCATGGGCTAGCGCGACCACTGAGATTAAAGGTTATCCAATCCCCGCCTGCCTTTGCCTCTCTGTCGTAAGAGTTTGTAGGGGCCCCACCTGTTAATATACACCAGTTTTTTTTTTTGTTGTTTTTTTTGTTGTTGCATTTTTCAATCATTGTGTTGTGTTGGACCATTTTTGTTGTAGATACTCTTTGTTTCCATGCATTTGTGTGAATCTCTGTTCCCCCTTCATCTGTAGGCTGCGCCCAATTTTCAGGAGACTAGACCACGTAATTACGTACTGTCCGCCAGCGCATCCGCGGTAAGGAGCCCACCAAACCCTCCTGAAAGCACTGCCCTCTGCTCCGCACACCTGATGGTTCTGCGTATTCGGGCTGCAGGTTTCACTGTTCTTTCTCTGAAATGCTAATCACGCACATACCACTTCATAACACCTCCCCAGAGACACACCGTTATCCCTGCTGAGAATCGTGATGAGAGAGAGAGAAAGACAGAGAGAGAGAGAGAAAGAAAGATAGAAGGAAAGAGAAAGAGAGAGAGAGAGAGGGGGGGAGAGAGGAGTTTCCATGGTTGATGGCTGCACCCTGCTTTGTTTTCTCCTCCCTACACCCCGCGGCCCTTTCTGAATGAATGCAGCTAAGTGGGCTCGCTTTTGAGGACTCAACCTTGGGGGATGAATCAAAGAACAAGGTTGTATGCTGTCAATAATTCCAAACAAATGTTAGATGTCCCAATTTAGCTAGCCACTAGAGAATTGTGAGCCCAGCCCATCCCTAAATAGTGTACCCAAATGGCCCATAAGACCATAAGTAGACTAGATGCCACCCCCCCCCCTAATATTTTGGTTGAAAATTGAACAAGCAGAGTGATGTCAATGCCATAGCTTCTACCATGAAGCCATAGTGATTGCATGTCTTTTTTCTTCATGATGACTACATTTCCCAGGCTCCCTGCTTGACACTTGATGCTGGGGGTTGCCAGATGGGTTTATCATTGTAAAATTACAGATGACAGTTTGCTCACATCTACTTAGGTCATATGTCATGGACAAGGAAAATGAAGTTTCCTTTTCCATGCACTGCTCTGCTTTCTTTTTCCTTTCTTCCTGTAGAGCTGATGAAACTGCCAATCCTGTAGAGATTTTCTCCTCTTCTGTTCTCCTCTACTGGTCTTGTGTGTAGACTGTGTATACATTGTGTTATTTTTACATATCATTTTCACAACAGCTAAAGAAGTGAGAACGTTTTAGGCTCTCTGCATTATTTTCAAAAACTTGCCCTTATTGAACTGACCCACTGATGTGTGAAAACTGGTTTGTTTCCTGGTGAAATTTTTTTTGTTGTCATTTCTGTTAAAATGTAACATGTCATGTTCCATGGTTGAAACAGAGCAGAAAAATACTATACCGTTGCCTAAAAGCTCCTTTTCTAGCTGAACATGTAGAATAAATGTAAACTCATCATCTGGGCTCTCATTAATGTATCGCATCATGTGCTTCAGTACTGAGGGAAACCTTTTTCCAGTACCCCTTTCGCTAGCTTCAATTTGTTAATTCAGTTATTAAATCAATAATAATGCTGCTATTTTTTTTTTTTACCATATTGGTATATCTTTAGTCAAATACATTCAGGGTGAACCTGTTGATGTGTCTGGCAGCCCATGCGTATGGCCCTGGGTTTCAGTCAGCCAGAATGACTGTCCCATCACACACTAGTGACCCCCCCTTCCCCTGTTGATTGGGCACTCACGGTTCGCTCACTGTGGGGTGTCACCCTTTGTTTGTCAACTTGTTGACGGTGGTGTGAAAAGTATCGACATCATTTTTCTTGTGTAGGAAGAGAGCACAGGGTTGACTGCTCTTTCTCTGGAATCAACAGTGGAGGTTGCGAAAAGCAAATCCAAATTAAAAGACAAAAAAAAAAAAAAAATGGAACAGGAGCCCACACAGCTCTCCCTCTCTGTTTTCTCTCTTTCTGTCTTTCTGTCTCTCTCAAGCATCAAGTGTGGTTTTCCACTGACTTTTCTGCATGCTCATTGCTCACTGTTATGGTGTAACTCATTGTGTGTGTGTGTGTGTGTGTGCTGTGTTGTACTGGTTAATTGCTGTTGACTCTGGTGATTTAGCATGGAGCTTCCTGAGTAATACCTTCACATTGCATGCGCTATATGATTGATGGTAGATTTAAGCCAGATCTGTTTGATTGCACTTACGATACCGCTGTAAGCCTATTTTAGCGAGACCGCAACTCGAAAGAACAACAGAAAGGTCATGACACTGCATTGGCATGCAGTTCTGCCATACATCTGCCACGACATAAAGCCATTTATTTTTCTGCCTGAGCGGTGACATCAGCCATCAGCAATGACATGCTGGCAACCATGCTGGCACTGGTGTTCTTGCAGTACAGGTGCAGCTGGTTTGCATCTTTCACTTGGTCTGACTTTGGAATTTCTAAACATTCTGCCCACGGCAAAATTGCTGTGTGTGGGCCGGTGGAAAGTTCTGTTTAATGTTCTCTTCCTGCTCTTCCTGCTTCCTAATATTGTTGTGATGTCATTCAGATGTAATTTCTTTATTTTTTGAAAGGGGGCGTTCTGCTTTGCTTTGTGACTAGCCTCCTGTAATTTGGAGTGACACAGCTACCTTGATTGCTGCGACTGAGTCTGGCTGCATGTTTTACGCTTTCTTAGCGTATGTTCTAACGTTTTAACTGTCTTCTGATCCGTATGTGATGGGTGCCCTGACTCATATGTGAAAATGGTGCTTAATCACCTGTGCATTCTCGCATCTTTTGGCTTCTTAAGTCAACTGCTGGCCTTGGTGGGACTTGCAGAACTTCACAGTGCCTATAAGTTTGTGTGCCTCTCTGTTGAGCTCATGGCAGAATAAGGATTCTGCTGCAGTGGTGCTGTTGTGTGTGCTGTAGATGGTGCTGTTGTGTGTGCTTGTAGACAGAGCTGTAGAGAGCTGAACAGAGTGCAGTTAGCCTGTTCTCTCTTAACACTGCAAATGTTTGCAAATTTAGTGAGGCTACGCCTCCTTAACATTTGCTTCTGAGTCGGCTTTATTTTTTGGAAAGTTTGTTTCCAGTAGTAACACAGTTACTTAAATTGTTTGTAGTGAGTGAGTGGAGGGATGAATGAACAAATAATGAATACATGAATGAGAAGCAGTGAAACTGTTCGAAGGCTGAGTGTTCATAGTTTTTTTTGTTGTTTTAATGGCATCAGATGTCCCATCACTTCCTTCCTGAGGATTCAAAGAGATATAAATGCTTTAATATTTATGATTTGGGGCGAAAATGTTATATATCTGAATGTTCCGCTGTAGGAGGAAGCCAGATTGTAACTTTGGGTCAGCTCAAAAAAACCCCAAAAAAACAGCCCACTCCATAATTCCTTTGGAAGGAAGTGCAGGGCACTGCTCTGTGGGACTGTGCCCATTGTGATGTCATCAGTGTTGAGAAGACCTCAGAATGCCTCTCATTTCCTCTTGTTGTCATGTGGCTTTTCAGCTCTGGAGTGAGGAGGTGGACAAAGTGAGTATTCCGTCATCAACTCAACCACAACCACTGCTTGCTGGAAACTGCACCAATAATGATTTGATACTTTCTTTTAAAATTCCTATGGAGAAAAAAACTGAAAATCTATAAGAAGAGCTCTGTATAATGATTGTTTTTTCTTTTTTCTTTTTGAAATTGGGATGGGGCTAATCAAGGCCCTCATGAAATATTTAGTGCGAGCTGTTAATGAAATAAAGAAAAGGCTGGAGGATGTCTAAGTTACTGCTGGGTGTGCGGCCATATGAAACCTAAGTGGATGGCCTAGGAAGCACCCCTGGGTGTAGCGTTTGGTCCCGTCTCCATTAAGCTGTTTTCTCTGGCAGTCCACAGATGTCCCTTACAGTCCACAGATGCAGCGCTGAATATTAGCTTCTATCTCGCCCATTTATTTGATCTGCTCGTGGATCAGTTTTAGTCTGAGTTTCATACAGTAGATTGCAGGGAAGTGCTGGAGTGTGCCTATTTGGAGTGCAGCGTATGCCTTTATGGGAATTTTCATGGAGTCTTTATTAAATGGCCAAACTGCTTATTATTATGTAGCGTGTAAATGTTTCGTCCTTCTTTCACTGTGTTTCTAAATTAATGTGGAGGGGGCAAGCGAAGGCTACGCACGCTTTTATGCAGTCACAAGATGAGGCGATCACATGACATGCATATTTAAATAATCTGCAGTTTTTAAATAACATGGCCCTAGAGGGGTGTGGCCTCCAGCTCAATGCTGAGCTGTGCATTCTCCTCCCCTTTTCATAGCCTTTGAGTTGAGTCTTTAAAATAATCCACATAGTAAATGCATAGTCCAGGCATATTTTTACTAGCATATATTTGACATTTTATTATTTCATTGGAGGTTACAATTATGGAAACATTTTATTAACTGTGGTTGTATTTTTTTTAGATGATATCTATCATGATATCTTTCTCATTTTAAATCATCTGTTCCTCAGTGCAAGTCTGCCCTGTGTTGATTTTGTCTGTCATTGTCTTTTGTCACCTGGTCCTATCACCTGTCACTTCCTTCACAAAAAAGTAGTGTGTGCTAAAATATAAAGTATATAATTTTTTTATCTTTCGAATGAAGCATCCGTGGGACATAATTACAAAATTCTCAATTTTCTACAAACTGGTGCTACTTTGTATGCATACAATTTTGTGAGTCTGCTATACTGCATTTCCAACAGTATGTGGACATCTGAACATCTCATCCATATGTACTTTGGAATGAACATCTCATTCCAAAACCATGGGCATTAATAAGGAGTAGGACCCCTCTTTTCTGCTGTAACAGTCTCCAGTCTTCTGGGAAGGTTTTCCAGTAGTTTTTGGAACATGGCTGAAGGGTTTCGCTTCCATTCAGCCACAAGAGCATTAGTGAGGTTTGACACTGATGTTGGACATAAGGCCTGGCTTGCAGTCTGCATTCCAATTCATCCCAACGGTGTTTGATAGGGTAGTGGTCAGGGCTCTGTGTGGGCCAGTCAAGTTCTTCCCAACAAAACTCCCTAAATCATGTCTTTATGGACCCTGTTTTGTGCATAGGGACATTGTCATTCGGAAACAGGAAAGGGCCTTCCTCAAACTGTTGCCTCAATGTTGGAAGCATATAATTCTCTAGAATGTCATTGTATGCTGTAGCATTAAGATTTCCCTTTACTAGAATTAAGGGAACTATTCAAAACCCAGGCCATTATTCCTCCTCCACCAAACCTTTACAGTTGGCAATATGTTTTTTGTGCTGAAATTTTTTCCAGAGGTAGCTCCAGAATAGTGAGTGTTGCAACAGAGGACAGATGATTTTATGCGCTACACGTTTCAGCACACAGTGGTCCTGTTCTGTGAGCTTGTGTGGCCAGCTGAGCTGTTGTTGCTCTTAAACGTTTCCACTTCACAATAACAGCATTTGCAGTTGCCTGCGGCAGCTCTAGCTGGGCAGAAATTTGACAATCTGACTTGTTGGAAAGGTGGCATCCTATGACAGTGCCACGTTGAGAGTCACCGAGTCTTCAGCATGACCCATTCTACTGCCAATGTTTGTCTGGAAATTACATAGCCTTGATTTTATGCACCTGTTAGCAATGGGTATGACTGAAATAGCCGAAAACACTAATTAGAAGGGGTGTCCACATGCTTTTGGAAATGCAGTGTATGCAAGTTTAAGAATATTTTCTAATTTTTCATATTTAAAAAAAGAGATGCATTTCTGCGGTCCTCTGGCTGAAACGGTCTCTCTCGCAGGCGGAGCACGAGCTGCGCGTGGCTCAGACGGAGTTCGACCGGCAGGCCGAGGTCACGCGGCTGCTGCTGGAGGGCATCAGCAGCACACACGTGAGTGACAGCGATGAACCGCCACTACGCTCACGTGCGCTGAGCGCCGCGACGCACTCGGCTTTCACTGAAGCGTTGGCCATGGTTGTGCTCTGGCTTTTAATATGTCACGACTGGACATTCGCCTGTAGCTGTGGTGGAAGGTCGTTGTGCTGGAAGATTTGGATAGTTCTTTAAGGTGGCTGTTATTGTTACAAACAATATTGACTGATGGATATTTAGCTTTTTGTTCGTTCTTGGATTTGCTACGACAAAAAGTTAATGTTATAGAAGATTTTAATTGTTAAAAAACTTTCATTGTTCTTGAAAATTCTGATTATTCAGGATGTGAAGTTTGTTATTGTTCTAGAAGATTCCCGCTGTTCTGGAATATGGCTGTCGCAGTTGCAGAGGTTGTTTGGGATTCTCAGATTGTGTTCATTCTTGTCCTCACAGGTAAACCACCTGCGCTGTCTGCATGAGTTTGTGGAGGCTCAGGCCATCTACTACAACCAGTGCCACCAGTACATGATGGATCTGCAGAAAGAGCTGGGCAGGTGAGAGCTATGCAGCACTGGGGAAATCCCAAATGAGGGTGATATTTACAGATGAGGAAAGCGAGTCATTCTTACTTCGGGAATTTTATCTGCTGCATAATATTTGAAAAATGTAAAACAGAAGAATGAAGCTAGATGGTCCAGGTTCAGGTTTATTTGGAGTGAGTTTTTTTTTGGAGTCGGATGTGTTTGCAGTGTTTGAACTTCCGCACTCACTGATTTCCCTCCTTTTCCCTCTGCTCCCAGTTCGGATGGAGATGTGTAAGTCGGTCTCGGCATATGACATATTTAGGCCTTGAGGATGTTTTTTTGTTGTTGTTTTTGGAAATGTGCTTCACCCGGGACTGAACCAAACTGTGCCCCCTGCCAGGTACCCCAATGCATTCACTGTGAATCCCGCCCCCTCCTCCAGCGCCTCCCCCTCGACAGCGGCCACCCTGCCCGTGGTGCCCATCGCGGGGGCGGTCTCCACCAGCTCCCCGGAGGCGGACACGCTGAAGATCGAGGAGGTGCAGCCCCCCGCCACCGGCACCCGCAAGGCCAAGGTCCTGTACGACTATGACGCCGCGGACACCAGCGAGATGTCCCTGCTGGCAGACGAGGTGAGACGTGTGTACACGCAAACACACACGCACACGCTCGCTCGCTCACTCGCTCGCTCACTCACACACTTGCACATGCTCAATCACTCACTCACTCACACACTTGCACATGCTCAATCACTCACTCACTCACACACTTGCACATGCTCAATCACTCACTCACTCACACACTTGCACATGCTCAATCACTCACACACACACTTGCACATGCTCAATCACTCACTCAATCACGCACACACAAATTTGCTTGCTCTCTTGCAAGCGCTCGCTCACTCTCTCGCACGCACTCACTCGTACGCTCGCACACACACAAACTCACTCACACACACACACACACACACACACACACACACACACACTCACTCACACTCACTTTAATATATGTGCACACACTTACACAATTTACACGTGTGTATGCACATATGGACACACACACACACGCACCTGCCTCCTGTGATGCGGCACTAGACAGGTATAATGACGGAGAAGTCATTTTGTTTCTGTTCGACATGCAGTTGCATGCTCAATGCTGCTGTTCTGTTTGTGCCCCAGCTCATCACGGTGTACACCGTGCCAGGCATGGATCCTGATTGGTTGGTTGGAGAGAGGGGCAACCAGAAGGGCAAGGTGCCCGTTACATACCTGGAGCTGCTGAGCTAAAGAGGACGGAACAGAGCGGATCGTGACATGACGGACAGACCCACGCACTGGCACATGCATTTGCGCGTACACACTCGTTCAGACTTCCGCTTTCTGAAAATTTCCTCCATCATGCAAATGCACACACTGAAACAATCAAACATGTGCACATAAACACTTACACTTGACTTAGAAGAAATAAACAGATGCTAAATAAATGCACACCACTGACAGTAGGGAACAGCAAGATAAATGCAACCCACACATGTGAACATGGAGATGCAAAATAGGTGTTTACATAATCTGAATTACCCCACGGCTTTCTTTGCCTGGGTTTTTTTCTTCTTTGCTTTGTTTTTTGTTTTGATTTACTCCTAAAGTCAGTCAGGAACAGGTTAAATGTTGAGGTCACCTGAGCACTTCCTGTGGACCTGAGGACCCCTGTGTTGGTCGTATAGATGATGCGCCATTTATGCCTCCAGATCAATCCTTCCTGTGTCACGGGAGTGATGGCAACAGCCTCCCAAAAACTTTGCTTGCTTCCCCTGGCTTTACCTCTGTCAGTAAGAAACACAGTCTGTAGTACTCACCATTCAGAAATTCCAAGCCTGCTATGTTTTAGCCTGTTTATTTTTTAAATGCCCTTCATTTTGTTTAGTACTTTTTAAAAAATTCTTTCAGTTTTCAAAAAAAATTTCTGTATTTTTTTTTACCCATTAGAAAGGCGAACACTTCTGCTGTGATTCCTCACCGGCTGACTTGCCTTAACGTTACAGGACAGGATTGTGCAACATTTGTAATCCCATAGAAAGTAATCCCCCTTAAATGCCGTGAGGTCATTGCTTTGCTTACAGTAACGATGCCATGGTGAAATATTGAGGCTGAAGCTCTGTGTGCTCTGGCAGCTGTCAGATGTCCCATGCTCCCTTGTGTCTGTGTCGGTGCGTAAATGCATGCGTTTACCAACCTGAATATGCCACAGTACTTCCACCCCCACCCCCTTTTGTCTGTTAAGTGTGATATTGCAAAAGCATGATGTGTTCTTTCGACGCCGTGCACTTTCGCAGTCTAGTACTGAAACAGCATTGGACAGCTCTCTCTGCAACTGTGAGCGTGCATTTTATTGTGTAAGCCCCACAGTCAAAAAGCTGTGCAGTATTAACAAGGGCATCTCATGTTTGGCTGTGGTTAGGAATAATTTTGTCCAGGTCCAAAATACGGCACTAAATGTGCACAAAGCCATAACTAAGGAAAGAAAGGTATGAGGATACTGTTTTGTAAACATATGTGAAGAGCCAGAATGAAGTACTTTTTGGGCTGTCCAGCCAATGGAGGTGTGTGGCTGTGTGACCTCATTTTCAGTGTGGTGTTTTTTTTTTTCCCCCAGAGCTGTCATAAGGTGCATAATCTTTCACAGCTGCATCAGCACTTTGAGGAGTGTAGTTCTTTCTTTCATTTTTCAGTGTCATTCATTAAAAAATGGTCACAGTGTCTTGGACTGACTCCACCATATATAAATGCAGTGACTCAGTACACACCAGAACGCTGCATATAAAAACTGTGTTTCGGTCTATGAAAAATTTACGAATTGTAAATTTATTATTGGAGTTCTGTGAATGAACCTTTTGTGAAAGAATGTGTAACATCCTTAAGTGGTTGGAGAAGATTTCAGTTTTTAGGCATGCTTATCTGTTAACGTAAAATTTTATTTAAGATTCTGATGTGTGTACATTCATACAGCATATTTAAGCATATTGTGATAATATATGTATGTTTTTTTGGGCTGTTATTCTGTGGTTGTATTCCCATATTTCACTGGTTCATTGTGCCCCTTCATTCTTTTAACATTGTTATTTTTTCTCATCTCAGTCTGTGCATAGCAAGGAACGGGTTACTGACTGCTGAAAAAATGTATTCACCTGCACCAAATATTTCTCCTGTCTTTATATTGCTGTGGATGTATTTGATGTCATTTTTTGTTGTTGTTGAGGTGTTGATGCTGTGTGTGTGTGTGTGTGTGTGTGTGTGTGTGTGTGCGCGCGCGCGCGCGCATGTGTGTGTGTGCTTAAGCGTGTATGTAAAGGCTTGATCCCTGAAATGTATTAATTTTTTTGAAGAGTAACTCTTTGTAACTTCTGTCTTTCATCTTTGGCTTTCATATTTTGTATCCCTGCCCCCCTTTTTTTAAAGTTGTATAGTTTAAGCTGAGCAGAGACGGGCGGCTCACCCAGTCTGTCTCCGGGGCTACACCACTCTCACCTTGTCTCTTGTGTTCTTGTCACACCACTTTTTTCCCCCCTCAGTGTATTTATTGCCTGCTCCAAAAACCGTGTATAATGAATGAGTAAAACTTGAACATAATAAAAAGTTAGCTTTATTGAGACAGTTGGTGCGTGTTTGTTTTTCAGTTCTTAGGTCTTCTGAAGAAGAAAACCGAAAGGCTAAGATTAGAATTTGATCATTGGGAGTGTCCTTCACAGTGCTGTTTTATTCCAGTTGGTGTTGGAGCACATGTACTGTCCTGCTAATTGCTTTCAGAACCTGGCAGTAAAGCTTTGGATTGTGGTGCATTTTACTTATGCTAAATAGATTACTAATATCAGTTGTGTACCTCTTGGAACAATACATTTCTGATGTTGGGTAACTGTGTTGGTAATGTATTAAAAAGCATGGTGGCCAGAATGGTACAAAAGGTTATGATGTCCTGCTGGCATCATAACCTTTTGTACCAGGTTAATCCCCTATATCTGATCCAACCATGGCCTGAGGGTTGTTGCAAGTGTAAAAAGTAGGATGATTACATGCAATTTAAAAAAGCACTGCTGCCAAATCCGTTTTTAAATGTTGAAGGTATCATTATTATAGATTAAAAAAAGAAGTATATTTTCAACTTTTTCTCCTCAATTTGAAATGCCCAGTTGTGCCTGTGCTGCAACGCTCATTTTTTCAGCTGTTGATAATTTGGGAGAGTGCAGTCAAACATCCTCCAAATCATGTGATGTCTGTAGCTGCGTATCACACCACAGTTTGAAGGTCAGACTTCCACAGATTAGAGCTGGAGGAAGATGCTTTATGTGCAGCTCAACATGACAACTTTCTGTTTAGTGTTTGCATAATGAAGATATGTATTGAGCTTGAAAAAGAATAATTGCTTATGTTACTTCTGGTTTCATACTTGGGATAACAACTAATATTTTATTATCCCTGGTTCATAACCTCTTCAGTTGACCAGTCTGTACATTTCATGTCATAACATCGACTATGCGTCGAGGTGTAAGCATCCACAAGTAACACAATGGTGCTGGTCATCATTTATTTAAAAAGAACAAAAACGCAGTTGACCAAAAGTGCTAAAATTCTGGAGTACATTTCAAGTGCCAAGTGCATATACTTCAAAAGAGACATGTCAAAAAATCCATCCTTTTGTTTTTTGTGACCACCTAAACCATTGTTCCCCACAATACATGCTTAATATTTATGATTTCAATTAGGTGGGAGGTTTTACTTGGTTGGTTTTATTCTTCTTAAGACTCTGGCAGTGCATATGCTGTATATCTTTATTTATATAGTTAGGTAGGTAACCAGGTAAAACATTTTACAAGTTATCAGACACCCCAGCATGTTTTCACGTGAACTACAGTATTCCTATTGGTCTATATGTATGAAGATGAATAGACTGGGAATTTGTGAGTATGGTACTGTGATGACGGTTAAAACCAGGTGCGTAGAGACCCCCGCTGGACTTTGGATGGGCAAACATCCCCTTCGGCATCACTAGGCACAGAGGGCCACCACCACATATATGATCCAGGCCACACACACAAAGACCCCGAACAGCAGGCTGAACAGTACCAGCAGCCGGGCCCTCTGGGACGCCCTCTCCCCCTCTCTGAGATCCCCACGGGCCAGGGCAGCACGTGCCTGCGAGACAGGGAGAGGAGGAGAGGACACTGGATCAGCATGCCATGGCCAGTCTGGGGCTATACCAATTTATTCTGCTGCTACCTAAAATTCCACCTTTTCTGGGTGGTGCTTTCTATTTTACATGCATTTCCCTCCTTGTTCTCCCTCATATCCAACTGCGCCTGCAGACCCTTGCTGATGCGTCCTCCATTTTGAGAGGATGAGCAGCGCGGTTTCGCTCACGTCCTCTCAAATGCATGCACCCGCCTACTGAGCCAGGGGGCTGCACAGCTTATCCAGCAGATGCAGGCAGATAACATTTCCCCAAAAGAGCTCCTGTTAAGCGATAAGATTGGGGGTTCGTCACCCTGCTAACTAAAACCCACCCTCCAGGGGTAGCACTATGTTCTGTGTCCCCCTATAGGACTTCTGGCCACAGCAAGTGCTGAGATTGGAACCACACTGTTAGGCGCACCGTTCTGGAGGCCCACTCTGTCTCCTACAGCCGAGTGATTGCAGGGCAGCTGTACCTCATAAGAGTACATGAGAGCGATGAGCCCGCTCATCAGGCAGCAGAAGATGGTGACCAGCAGGGACTCCACCAGGTAGTCCTTAGGCAGGGACATCTGCTCCTGGTCTGGTGGACGACTGGTCATGTACTGGGAAAAAAAGAGGGTGTGCTGTCATAAATGTGTAATAAGAGGTAGCCTACCTTCTGGATGAGAACAACATTGCAAACTGTTTTACAAGATGGCAGTGGGGCTGTATTGAATATCTGAGAGTGTGACTGAGATGGTAACTGAGAACAATGTGACATTATTGCTTCAATACATCACTTCATGTTTCGGTTTTGACCACTGGCATGCCAAACAGGAACAAACCTAATGCAAAGGTAGTTGCAATATAGAAACTGAAAACACTGCATTCAAGATGGAAAAGTGGCAACAATGTTCTCATCCTTTACATACCCTCTGGAAAACTTGCCTTGCATGTTCTACCTTGGCTCAATTGGGCTGTGGTGCTACTGAAGCATGGAGCTATAATCAAAGGCTATTCATATAGTCAGCTCCCCATACTCGCATTTCTAGAAATTCCAGAACCAGAATAACTGCATAGATTGCAGCCAGCCCTATTTGATTATGCTTGATTTACTGTTCTTGTGATGCACATAATGATTAAGCATGTGATGCCACAAAACCATTGGACCGTTTTTCTTCAGTTTTAAGCATGCTGTGATTGGGGTTAATCTCTATTTCTGTAAAATGCACAGCCTTTCAAATTGCACATTCAACAATATTTGTTGATATTTTTTTTTGATACTTCAAGGGTTAAAATCCCTCCACATTCATTTAAATGTATTTTTGTGACCCTTGAACTTTGCGGCTCTTACAATTGTGTAAGGGGTGCAGTTTGGAGAGGGCATGAATTGTGACTGGTAAAAGGCTGGGTGGTCGGGTCCTGGCTGGTAGGCGATGGCTGGCTGTCCTGGGTGGTGGGGCGATGTGGGTTGATAAATGAGATATGCCATTTTGGGATCAATTGTGGAGTAGGGTGGGGGATCTTCTGTGAAGTGTGGGAGACTGTTCTGAGGAGGATTCGTGGGGCCCTGCAGTTGGGCAGCTGTCGAGGTCCCATCTGTAGCAGCAACCGTAGCTACGTCACCAGGACAGGCTCCACGAACCCCGGGGGTGTGTGCTGGATGGGGGACGTGGTCTGCTGGGTGGACAGCCAAGTATCTATCCTCCTGTCCCTCTGGTGCTCCTGCATCCCCAATGCTGTGATAGTGTTGATTAGGGTTTATTGGTAGACTAACTGGGGAACCACCTGGGACAAGAGGGGAAAAAAGAAGGGAGCACAACATTTGGGATTAGAAAATTTGAAGGAAGAGAATACCTGAGTGAGTAAGACTATTGATGGTTCATAGATTTATTTGCTTTGCTTTCAGTTTGCTTTAAGTCTGCTGTAGCATTTTAGATGGTGAAGTTTGACTGTTGGGTCACTTGTACAGCTAAAGCACTGATTCTTGGTGGAGTAATGTGCCAAGTGAAGGATGACTCATCTGACCATATCACTTTTTTCCACATCTCTGTAGACCAGCGCCTAAGGTTTTTGCACCACTGAACTCTTAAATGCGCATTTGTCTTTGTAATGAGGGGTTTATGCATTGCAACCCTACTGTAATATCCCTCTCTGTGTAACTTTCGAAAGACTGTTCTTGCTGTTACAGTCTGATCATGTCCTGCATTGACAATTTCAGTCACCTGAGGAAGACTTGGCTCTTCTGTTTTTCCTTACATATCACACTAATGCACAGGCATCGCGGTCATCGAATGTATGCTTACTACCACAATTTCCGACTTTATTTACTGCTGTCTTTCCCGTAGATCTAAATGCAGATGTCACTTTAGTCACTATTCACACAATCTCCTGCCATCCGTGCCCCATAACGAACCCTCTTTCAAAGTCACTTAGATCTTCTCCTCTTGCCATCCTGATCCAAAATCAAGGTCAACTGGGCCTGCTCAGCATTTTTATACATGCCACAGAGCATGATAGGATGATAATTGCTTAATTGTATCAGGCAGTACACCTGCATGAAAGCATCTGCATTCGTTATGTTTCACCACTTATTTTTTCTGGTTTTTTCTTTGATGTGTCACACATCTATCTACGTATGTACTTATATAAGATGATAATCTTAAGTGGATTGCATTCAAAATTTTGATTTTTAAATGAAAATGGAAATCTTGTAAGCTCATTGGGAGGGGGAGGGGGGTGCATTGTTTTGTTATTTAAATATCTTGGTACATACTGGTGTTCATGATCACATCTATCTTAACAGGTGATCCAGGACCTGTAGAATTTTTCATATTTAAAAAAAATAAAGACCACCCCCCATATTTCAAAATGCATGGGGTATATTCCTACATCATTTTCACCACATGCAGTACCGTATATTTACAATGGAGGGTAGAAGGGTGAAACTGATGTAGGAATAAATCCCATGCATTTTGAAATGTGGTGGGTGGTCTTTTTCTTAAATATGAAAAATTCTACAGGTCCTGGACCACCTGTTAAGATAGACGTCATCATGAACACCAGTATGTACCAAGATATTTAAATAACAAAACAATGCACCCCCCCCATGAGCTTACAAGATTTCCATTTTCATTTAAAAATTAAACTTTTGAATGCAATTCACTTATGATTATCTGCTTATATAAGTACAGATATCATATAATGAAATATTAAGTGTTTATAGACAAGTTTATACAGTTTAAAACATTTTTAATCATGAAAAAACTGGTTTAAGTAGGTGTGTCCAAACTTTTGACTGGTACCGTATATATATATATATATACTATGCAAAAGTCACACTAAAACTATCCTTTTGTTTATTCAATTTCCAGTCAAATTATTATTTCAAATACTTAATTCTACATGGTGGAAATCGCAAAAATGTATATATCAAAATACCCTTTATTAAAAGTTGAGAATCTGTGCTTTAGCCACATGTGAATGGTTTAATTACAGATCTTGTGAATACAGCCCCAAGCCAAGAAAAAGTATGCTGTTGTCCAAAACATTATGGAGGGCACTGTATATGGAGGTAAGAGCGGTTGTCTGGCAATCGGGTTGCCGGTTCGATCCCCCGCCCTGGGAGCGTCAAAGTGTCCCTGAGCAAGACACCTAACCCTTAATTGCTCCCAACGAGCTGATTGGCACCATGGTATGGCAGCCTTTCGCCGTTGGCGTGTGAGTGTGTGTGTGAATGGGTGAATGAGAGGCATCAATTGTAAAGTGTTTTGGATATATAAATATATAGATAAAAGCGCTATATAAATGCAGTCCATTTACCATTTACCATATATATATATATATAGTACGGTACAAGATCATGACTGTGAAAATGTGACATGAATTATACAGATGAATGTACAGGAAACTCCCACAAGGAACTGTACATGAATGTTTACTGTGCATTAGTATTTATTGATCTAGTCATTGGAACATTTACTGATATTTACAATCTACAATCATCGTCATACTCGGGATTTTCTTTGGCTTATGATGAAATAATATTGCGTGCATGAAAATTGATTCTTGCTGATATATGAAACCAGAGTATGTTGTTGAGAATATTTCCTATAAAATACTTTGTAAAGCTGTAGAGCTGCAGGATAAATCATCTATCTTAAGTATTTCTTGCCAAATTCTCAACACTGTTAACAGCCATTTTCAACACCTGGAAGAAAGATCGCCCCTCGTAAGTCATTTATATTGGCTTTTATTTTGCTCCACTGTAATTCCTGTTTTTTACTTAATTTTTGCTGCATGTGCAGATATACAAGACAATCTTGCTGTTGCTGTAAAACTGCACTTGATTAAAGGTCAAAGCTGGATAGAGGAGAAAGTTACTAGTTTACCTGAGTCCATTTTTACATAGGCCAGTTGAGGGAGCAGAGTCCAATCAAAAAAGAAAGGAAGAACGCAATTAAAGGACTAGAGTCAGATGATCATTTGGAAGGTTTACAAAAAATAATCCACAGATAATTCCTGGTCGAATTTATGCCTAAGCAGGCTGAGACACGGACAAACACGATTTAAAAAATTAGTTTCTACGACTGTCTGAAATGGCAGTGGCTTGTAGCTTCCTGTCTGTAAAACAGGTGGGTAGGGGTGTAAGATGGAATAGTATCGTGTTTATTAATAATTGACGAGGAGAGAGTGTGGAGGGAGCTGAAAAACAACACGACAATGGTCCTGGCAGAGCATGGAGCTGCCAGACCTTGGGCAGGCATCGGAAACTGGGAACAGACTGAGAAAAACACCAGTAAGCCTTTTGCTTACAGTTTTATATGTGATCTTTTAAAAAGATATAAGTGCAGGTGTAGGTATGCATCTACCTATATTCATCTATTATTTTGTTATTGCTGAACTATTGCCTCTCAGTAAAATATTTGTTGTCCCTGATTGTAAAATCATTCACTGATGTATTGGTAGTTTTAAATTGTTTATTTGTTAATAACCTCCCAGGATTGCACCTGGTGTATCTGCTGTAATTAGTGTGATCTGAATGTGAATTCTACTGTAGTAGTTTTAGTATTTTATAGGTCATTCAGTGTTTTAGGTAGGTAGATTTAGGTAGGTAGACTAGTTTTTATAATTGTACATTGCTTCATAGCTTTTCCAATTGTAACATTTTTAGTTTTTAGTTTAAGTTTTAGTTTAGTTTAAGTTAATATAACCTGAATACAAATGTTTCCACTAAAATGTTTTAGAGAAATAGGCCGTGTTTGAAACCGCGTACTACATACAATAGTATGTGCTGTGCACTACATACTGCTCTGCATAGTACTATACAGTACAGTACACAGGATACAACCATAAATTATACATACTGTAGTGTACTGAATAATTGTCACATGACGTCAAAAAAAGTTAACCTCAGAGACAACTAATTTTTCCTCAGACATGTTGGCTTTCTAGATTTCTACTAGAATATGATAGTGCTAATCGGTACTTTTTTCCAAACCTCCTACTTTTCCATTGTTCAATCCAATAATGAAGCTCAGAGGAGGTGGAGACAGGCATTTCAACAAATGGAAATTATGCCCTAGATTTTTGAACATGAATCCAGTGTAAATGGACTAACATAACTAGCTAATATTCTAAGAGGTTCTTGGTTACATGTTTGGTTACATACTAGCAAATAATTATCACAGTTAAAGTATTGGTGCAAAGTTTTTAAATATAATTTGACATAATTTATTAGGCTATAATTTAATAGTCACACTCACACACATAGTGGTTTATATGCAAAAAGAAATAAATCTCCTACAAATATACACCAGTTGTTTAAAATATTTATTAATTTATTAATCATTCAAATGAACATAGCTTGACATACAGTACAGTCACCAATGGATGAATATAAGCATAAATAAAAATAAAAAAACATAGATATGTCCATTGGGTAACAACTGAATGAATACATTTTTGTTTTTCTTCTTTCGGGGTTGCCACAGCGGATCATCCTGATCCGCATGTTTGATTTGGCATATGTTTTACGCTGGATGCCCTTCCTGACGTAACCCTCCCATTTTATCCGGGCTTGGGACCGGCACTACTTGGGACCGGCACTACTACGAATTGCGCATCCCCAGTGGCTGGGTTTTTGGGGCATTGGCCAGGACACGAACCCACGCCACCGGCGTGGCAGGTGGGAGCTGTACCACTGGGCCATCAATGCCCCAACTGAATGAATACATATACAAATAGACAAATAAAAACAATGAACACATACATACATATTATATAGGTTTTGAGGTTCTTATAATTCTTTGAACCGCAACACCCCTGTCCTTTGTCTCTACTTTGGTGATGGAGACAGGGGTGTACCACACAATTCTTGGCCCTATACATAAGCAATCTCTGTGGGTCCCCTTCCTCTCTTGATCCATGTCCCTCACGCAACATTCCAGGCTTTTCGAGGGTCCTCCCCCCATTCGGGCCCTGGGTAGTCTGTCCCACTTTTCCCCCCACTACGACACCCCTGGGGTGGAGACCTTAAGAAGGATTTCTGTCTCTTCAGACAAAAGCCTAAACACACTGTTTCAGGCTCTTGAGGGAGAGTTTGATCATGGTTGGGGGAAAGCACTGGAGGTTGGTGCTTCAGTGTACTGGCTAGCCAGCCCAACATCATACCGTGTGGTCTCAAAGGCCTTTGATATGCCCCGCACCACCATCCAGGATGTGGTGCACAGGGTCGCTGAAGGCATCATGGCAATAGATAGAGGGTGGTCCATTTCCCATCTCCGGATGTGCAAGAGGAAATTGGTGCTGGGTTTGCCCGCCTGGCTGGCTCCCCTGCATTTCTGCATGTGGCTGGAAGCACTGACGGGAAAGATTCAGCGCAAAGATTCTGTGCTTTTAGGTGAAGTCTACCTTTCTCCAGTAGTGATTTCCTGCAGTGTCGTGCTCCACAATCCCTGCCTCTCATATGGTGACAATGTGGAGCCCGATGAGGTTGCTGAGGAAGAGAATGGTCAGACAGATGGGGATGAAGTCGATGACAACCATGACAACCAGCCAGCCCAGCAGCTGCCAGGGGACAGCCTCTGTAACCAGAGTCTGCTCCAAAAGAACCCATCCCTGAACTGCTAGATGAACAATTATGTACATTAGTTACTAGCTTGATATATTTTTCAGTATACAAAAAATTAAATAGCCTACCTTGTCTAAACTTTTTGCATTTAATTATGTGAACCTGAAGGGTGTGCATTGGCATCATAAATCTCTATCATTATTATTTTGGTGGTTTATTTATCGTATATTTATATAACACATGGGTGTTATTTACATTGATCTTTGTTGTGATTTTGAATTTAAAAACATACTTCTATCAACACACGTATGTCCTGTGTCCCATGTGGTAGGAGGCTAACTTAGCCACCTAGCACTTTTCATATGCAATTTCATTTCATAAAGAAGTGTTAACTCCTATTGACACGCAAATTTCAATGCAAATTAAAAAGGGCACCGAGCCTGGCTCCCTTCTCCCTTCTTTTCACTGGGATGTCTGGCCCAATGGTGGTGGGATCCCTGGGGTGTACAAGGAGAGGAGAGGCCACTACACCATCCCGGTCAGATGAGTCTATAGTGACTGGAGGTGTAATGCTGGAGGTGACTGAAGGTACAATGCTGGAGATGACTAGAGGTGCCTCATCCATTGGCCCATACCACTTTCTGGATGTACCAGTGGTCTCTCCTTCCTCAGTGCTCACCCCAGTTCTAGGGGGCCTTCAACGCCTTCAGATGATGACACAAACCAAGAACAGTTAGGGGTACTGTGTCTACTTCAACACATCGACTGGATTACAAGCATTTAAACTACACACACACACACACACACACACATTTTAGCAATAAGGCACAAGAGGCTGTGCTGTATTCTGAATATAGTCACGGCTAAAGGGTTTTGTTAGGCACTTCTCTTAATATAGCATGGCCTTATTGCATTTATAAAACAGCAGTAATATCATTAGCATTATAGCTAAATGAAAAACGTATTGTGGACAAAAATGTCATTACGAGGAGTTTAATGTGATATACTGTCTATTTTCGCGACTTTAAAATGAGTAGCCTGTTTATTCAGTATTAAGTCGATAACCCGTAGAACCCCGGCAGCACTTTTTAATTTTTAATTATTTTTAAAATTTTTAGACATAGTGAATTCTGAAGTTCTGAGTCCACATGGAAATGAACTGCTCTTCTCATGCTCAATTCCAGCTGTTGCATACGATATATAAGATATATCATTAGGCTATACAGCGAGTTAACTGAAGTGTACACTGTTGACCTTGTTAGTCGTTTTTCATCTCATATTTTTAACAAGATACAACGTACAAGACATAAGATACTTTTTTTGTAATTCTTTATTTAGAGGATAATTGAGAGCATTTCACCAGTTACAAAGAAATAGTCTTGCAATTACAGAGAGCATTAGAGGTCTGTAACACTAACAAATGTACAGCATGACTTGAAACCTTTCCCTTTTCATTATCCTTTTTTGTAAGCAATATGCATCTTATACAATTTTTCGATAACTATTTACATTCTGAAAGGAGGGATATATAGGAATGAAGATGTACATTGGCATGCTGGGAGGCAATGCAGTAAATTATCTAAATTTAAAATAAAAAATATAGAGAGGAAAGAGAAAAAAAAAAAAATTTCCATATACATGCACACACACATACATACATATATACATATATATACTTCATACATACCCATTAAATATAATTTTTGGTTAGGAGACCAGGCAACCTTTCCCTTAGACAATAGAACTCTCCACATCAACAAAGGATCTATTAATTTGTTAACTCCATAAAATTTGGCTGTGACTGTCGTATATAAGAAACCCAATTTGACCATAACTTAGTAAACTTGTTCATTTGTAAGCAAAGTGAAAAAGTAATTTTTTCCATTATGTATACTTCATTAACTATATCTGTCCATTCTTCTTTTGTGGGGGGGGGGGGGGGGGGGGGGGTCAGGAAGCAGCCAGTGCCTATTGATATCAGAACACCAAATAAATATTCGTTGAAGTGCCCTAGATGAAAATCAACTTTTCCTAAAATAAAAGTGCAAAACTGAAAAGGTATTTTTGTACTAAATATGCCTTCCAATATTTTGTGCACCTCTGACCAAAAATGTTTTATTACTGGGCATTCCCAAAATAAATGCCAGTGGTTGGCATCCTGGCTCCCGCACATTCTCCAACAATTTGAATCCTCTCCTGTAAAGTATGCTTTCTGCTTTGGGGTAATAAAAAATTTAATTAGACACTTCCATCCAAATTCTCTCCATGTATGCGAGTTGGTGCACTTCCATTGAAAGTCACAGTAGCTGTGCCATTCTACCTATGAAATCTCAAAATTACCTTCGTTTTCCCATTTATTTTTAATATACTCTGTGGAATTAGATTTTTTTGTCATAAATCCCTTATACAGTCTGGAGATAATACCTCTGTTTCACTCTGACAGATAAGCTCCTAAGACTTCTTTTACCACTGGGTCGTCCATATCTAATGGATAATTTTAACAACTTGGTTAAAATAATGTCATATTTGTAGATACCTATAGAAGTCTTGTCTTTCTAGAGCATATTTTTCTTTCAAAGTTTGGAAATTTTTAAATTGTCCCTTATGTGTTATTGAGTAAAATGTTGTTATTCCTTTGGCTATACAATTTTTAAATCTAGGGTCTAATTGATTAGGCTTAAAATCGGGGTCATAGGTACACCATCTAATTATTCTTGATTTATCTTGTAATTTATATTCTTCCCTAAAAGAGTTCCAGGACATAAGATACTTTTACGTTTGATTCCAATAGCCTACTGCAAATTGGTGGGGCTCTCCAAATCACATGTAACAAAACAGCACACAATTGACAATACGATTTGGTCCAGTTTGTTTTTTGAGTGTTCACTTGCATTTTCATACCAGATAATGATTGAAGATGTCATGATGATTTCTATTATGGCTGTATGGAATTGAATGAGCAGTCGCTGATTCTCCCTATTCACCCTTCCTCAGCTGTCTTAGAATGAACAGCCTTTGCCAAGCCTTATTGTGTGGGTGGTTGATACTGGTGTCTCATTTCAGGTTGTCACTCTTATATATGCTGAGAAATTAGAAGGAATTGATTATGTTGGTTGTGCAGGTGGTTGATACTGGTGTCCCATTTCAGGTTGTCAGTCATATATGTGCTGAGAAATTATAAGGAATTAGAAGGAATTAAGTATGTTGATTGGTTGATTACCAACAGTATTAGGAATTTTCTGTTTCCTGTTTTTCTACCCAAAGTCAATAATTAACTCCTGGGTTTTTGTTGCTTTGAGTATGAGGTCATTGCTCCTGCACCACTCCAATAACCTTGGATGTGAAGTCATTTGTAGAAAGAGTGAGGAGAAGGGGGGATATTAGAAAGCCCAAAGGCACACCTATGCAGTGAACTGGATAACTTCTCTGTCCCGCAGAAAGTCAAGGATCCAGTATGACATGGCTGGCTTATTGTACAGTTTGAGTGGGTTAATGGTATTAAATGCCGAGCTGAAATCGACATAGAGGGTGCACATATAGCAGTTGTTCTTCTCCAGGTGCTGGAGGGAGTAGTGGAGAGCCATTGATAAGTGGATTGGAGAGTGTCCATTGATGGGGAGGTGCAGAATTTGAGGAATACAAGGACTAGGTGTTCAAATGCCTTCGTGGTGTCTGAAGTTAAGGCTATGGGTCTGTACTCATTGAGGCCACTTATTTTGAGACTAGTATGACGGTGAAACACTGAGGGACCAACTGCTTTGTTTTTTGAAAACTTCTCATTGGTATGAATTGTAAATGAAGGGGAGATGGGGGTGGAGTGGTGGAGTGGGGGCATATAGCTGCACCAGGTTCCCCGATTCAATGGTTTGATTCAACGATTAATAGGTAGGCTATTGTTCTTTCTTGTGTTGTTATAATTAAAGTTTATTATTATTTAGTAATAATAATAATAATAATAATAATAATCTTTATTCATAATGTTCTTCATACTTAATGTCCTAAGCATCTTCCAAGTAAAAAACAATAACAACAGAACACTTATGATAAAATATATAAAAGTAAATGACAACAAGTCAGTTAAAATAATTCAAGACCATTAAAATAACAGTGATGGCATGTAGTTGCAAACAGGAGTTAAAGGCAAGTTTAAACAAACAGGTTTGTTTCTAAAATGAACTTAAAAGTAGATGTCTTACCTGCTCTGATGTTCTCTGGTAAAGAAATTCATAATTTAGGGACCTGCACAGAAAAGGCTTGATCACCTTTCTATCTTCATTCTGTTCCTTCGAAAGGAAGGCCTTTATTCAATAAGCATATCATTTGATTTGGTGCATAAAAAAATCAATAATTCTGTACTCAGGGGTGTGGCCAAACAATGCTTTCAATTTCATTAATAAAATCTTAAAATATTCTAATCTCAAATTTGAGTCTTTAGTTTTTGATAGAAGTAATTGTGAAATGTGGTATAATGTTCTTTTTTTCTTTTTTAAATACCCAACTTCTTGACTCAAACTTGTGTGCACTGGTGACTTGGACTTGGACTTGAGTGCTGGAGTATTTGGACTCGAAGTCACATGACATGACCAGAACACTAGTGCAAAACTGTATAAAAACTGATATTTATGTGTTGATTGTGAATAAAGGCTATAAACTAACATGTTCACATGTACAGCCCCTGAAAGCACAACACAATGCTTTACAAGCTGCTTTGCAGTTACATAAAATGTACTTCCTTACTTTTATACCACAAACCCTGAATGCCCCTATGCCAGCCATTGTAAAAATGGCTGGTTGTCAGAAACTTCTGTGTCTAAATATCATTCCTTCTATTTTCCAGGTCAATTTAAAACATGTATTAAAAGTAAAATAATATCCGAAAACTCCAGAAAGTAAACAATCATTTTTAACTACCTCAATGGTCCAGTGCCCGCTAGGCACCACTAGAGGGGGACCTTGAATCACAGATATGCTGCTTCACTTCTGACAAGGCACCCCTGACCAAATTGGAGACAAAAGAGGGAGAGAGAATCAAGTCAAAAACTAGATGTAAGCCTGTTTTTTTAAGAGCTCAATACTGAAAGCTGAAAGAATGTCAACACTGCCGGATCAAAGTAGCCGTCATGACGTGTAGCTACCAATTTAAGCGACAGACAATTCACATTAACACAGATTACATCTGAAGGCATCTGAGGTCAACTTTTTTGTAAACAACAAAGTGAGTGAATGAAACTGTTGCTTCCTCTTGGATTGCCACCTGGGAGGCAATGTTAACTGTTGCATGACAATAAATCACCTTTATCGGCTTTATAAAGTCTGGAATGTTCAAATGCAGTTGTAAGCCTGTCCCATTACTGTTACATTATCTTTTAGCTTCAGAGTCCATAGACTATCACACTAGTCCTCTAGCTTTTCATACTAGTCCTCCTGCTTATTTTCACTCTCTACATTCCACCAAGTGAACTGCACAGTAATTGAGTCCTAACAGTCTTGCACAGCTGACCTGTGTAATATAAGGTCTGACATATTTTTGTATCAGTTTAATGCAAATGTACTATTGCTACATGCTAATATTTTTTAATGAATGTTTATATTTTTTAGCCACTGTGACAAATGTACTGTATCTGTAAAGGTTGTCCAGACTTTCATAAATGTCAGTTGGTTCAAAACCATAATGCTCATTGGTAAGTGAAAAATAGACTTTTGTCTATGTATTTTTCAGATATGATGTTTAGGCTGAGCAGGACACTGACAATATGCAATACGGTTCAATCACACAAATTATTTCCATATAACATACAATTAATGTTAATTTCCTGTAAGCCAATAGTCTGTGTCTCCTCCATCCAAAGCTAAATAACCTGTATGGCAATTCAACACATTTTTGAGAGTGAAAATTCCATGGTGTCAAGATGCAGTCATAATGTTGTATATGTCTGTGGTATCAGTCGGCCCAAATGTTGCCATACAAGAATAATGCAACATTTTGTAATGTAATGTGCCATTTTAGTCTTCTGAGATTAGTTCTCATTCTGTTGAACCATATCCATTCTGACAATCAGTCTAAGAACGTCATACAATACAGATTTTTCTGTAAGTAAGAGAAAAAAAGGTTTCACACAGATACCTCGGTAGAACCAGAGAGACAGCTCGGAATTCAAATAAAACATGCAATCGATATTTTAACGTGCTTAAAATTGTACATACAGTAGCCAGCGTTCATAAAGACATTCGTTTCTCCAAGGAAGTTTACACCGTATTGATCTCGAAAGAGAAGAGAAAACATAAATTTGACCCCCTCAAATAAAATGAAATTAGTGTCCCTCAGAGAGGTTAAATATTCAAAATGATTTATCGTTTAATAATATATTAATGAATAACTCCATTATTAACTCTTTGGAATCCGCTAACGTTTCTACCTCGAATGCAGAATTTTAATTAACAGAAATCAGAACGAACGCCGTCGAATACTCCATGGCAAAATATGAGGATCCGGTGTGAAAATTATAAAGAGATAAGAGATTTAGAATTGATCGTGTAAATGTGGTTTCGGTGAAGTTCTCAGAAAGGCTGTGTGGGAGCACAAGTGAAACCTGTTCACCTGCGCTCTGTCGTGTCGCGTTCCCTTCATACCTCAACGGTGAGCAGTTTCGTTGCTTGCTTTCTTCGGCTGTATGCGGATTGAGGAAACTACAATAGGTTTAGATGAGCTAACACAGCTTTGTTCACGTGGAGATCGTGAAGCGTCATTCAATATACGTTGTAATGTTTTTGCCGAGGTTTCAGATTATGGTTTAGATGATGAAACCACAGACCAATTAAGTCTTATGTGACTACACGCGCACATGCGCACACACGCCCTTTATTTATTTATTTATAAAAGTGCTTATTTAATTTTTGATCTCTTCCAGTTTTATATTTAAGTTTTATCTTTGTACCATTAGCCTATAAGGAAGTGAATGCGCATTTAATAATGCATTTAATTTGCTTATTCAGCAGCGAAATTATATTGGCTTTTTACTTATCTGTAGTAGGATAATTACAATCATCAGAACGGTCGGCAGCAGATAATAAGTACAAAGCTAATGTAATTTAGCTACTGCCTAAGCAAATTAAATATTATATGTAATAGTATATTATAAACAGTTGTTATTATTAATGATAATAATAATAATAATAATAATAATAATAATAAGAATAATAATAAAAACAACTGCATTATTATATACTATTACATATACTACTTGTATATTTCTATATTATAATACAAATAAGTATTATTATTATCAGTTAAAGGTGAAGATTAATTTAAAAATTATTTGAACACATATTTCCAAAAAAGAAAAGAAAAGAAAGAAAAAAAACAAAAACATTTCTTTTTACTGTGACATTTGACTTTAAGCCCAAACTGCACTTATTTTTCCCCCTGAGATTTATATCATACCAGTAAGTCCATGTGACCACACAGTTATCACAGTTTAAAGATCAGGTAATAATTCAAATTCTGCGGTTAATGCCTCTGGACGTGTTTGTGTTCTCACAGTTAATAATCAACCCCCTTATTTGGAGCAGTGGATGAGCTAATTTGCCATTTTCTAATGGCAGCAGAACTTTTCTGTTCGCCCAGCATTGGATTTTATCAGTGTTTAAGTCCTGCATCAGCAGCGGTGAAACTGCAATAACCTTACATCTCCCTAGGGCCTGTGTAGGCATAGTTTGTCTGAAACAGTCTTTGAACTGCGATAAGGCCGGCATGTGTGTCACAGGATTCATTGGCCTTGTTGCAGTGATTTTGCAGGTGTTCTTTGTGAGATAAAAGGCACTGCTCATAAACTTACGCCTAGTAAAATGGTCCTTTTTTTTTGTTTTTTTGTTTTTTACATGAATGTATGCTACTGTATATTACCAGACTACAATGTTAAAGACATATTATGCAGGTTTTTTTTTGCGGCCCTTCAAGGCTCTGCTTTTGTCTCCTTCTTCGTCCTCAACCCCAAGCACACCTCTGTTGAGGACGCACCCTCGAGTGCTACAACCAAAATGTCAAGTGAAGAGGTGAGGTGGTCAGAGATATTGAAAATCGCATTTTTAGCAACATGAATGATTCCATATAGGTGGCAACAGTAATTAGGGAGTGTTATGAGGTATGGAGTTAGAAATATATCCATCAATCCATTCATCCATTACATATACCCGCTTATCCTGGTCAGTGCTGGAGCCTATCCCAGTGTACATTGGGTGAGAGGCAGTATTACACCTTGACCAGGCTGCCAATCTATCGCAGGGCACACACACCGTTCACTCACACACTAATACCTATGGGCAATTTAGAATCTCCAATTACCTACCTGCATATCTTTGGACTGTGGGAGGAAACTGGAGTACCCAGAGGAAACCCGGAGGACACGGGGAAAACGAACTCCACAAAGAAAGGCCCAAGCCAATATTTGAACCCACAACCTTCTTGCTGTGAGGCAGCAGTGCTACACGTAGCTAGAGAACATGCATGCTGTATTGAATTCAGTTCCCCTGATTGAAATAAATGCAGGTGAACTATTCATGCCTCGGCAGTTATGCTGTGTTTTATCATCAGTGAATCCTAGTGAAGTTGGCTACCTGTAGCAAGATAGCATGCATACTGTATCAATTCAGTTCCCAATTGAAATAAATGCTCGTAAATGACCAAGCTAGCTAAGTTGCAACTATAAACAATAACAGCAATTACCATAGGGAGGAAGACATCTTGATGGCAATTCAATACGAAAAGAATTCAATATAAAAGCTCCCCAACCTCAGGCATCTAGCTGCCTAACATAACTAGCTAGCAAAAAGCAATGTTGCTTACAGGTCCAACAGAAAACAAGCCTGCATCGATTTTCATCCCCTTGGCGAACTTCAGCTGATGCCACAGAGGAAAAGCAATTCCAAGCCCTGTCAGCTTGTCTTTTTGCTTTGTTGTATTCAGGTTTCTAACCTTCAGGTTGCTAACAAACACCAAACATTTCTGGAATCTGATCCCAAACCACATGTGAGTAGCCACATGCCTCTCCACACAGAAAAGAGTGCCACGCCCACAGGTGAAAGGAGAAGAAATTTGGTAAAGCTAAGCAAAGACATAGATTGCCAGTGCATCACAGATATGCCTTAGCATGGTTATTTTATTATATTTTCAAGTAAAAAATCCTGCATGGTCTGCATTTAATATTTAACTACGTCACAATTACAACTTCTGTCCACCAGAGGCCAGTTTCCCTATCCTATTGTCACAATTTTGTCTGTTTGGTCTCACCCTGATTGTATTGTATTATTACTTTCACCTGTTCCTCTATGTATTTAAGTCTCTTGTCTGCAGTGTTTCATCACTTGGGTGTAGTTTTGTGTTTGCATGTGTTGCAAGCTTCAAGCTGCTTGCTGTGCCAAGTCCTCTTCACCCCTCAGTGTTTTCTTGAGCTTTGCTCTGTTTATTTTGTTTGTTCAAGTTCTCTGTTCAGTAAAAATTTTCAGTTTTCTGTGTCTGTCTCTGTGTTTTGAGCCCTGCCCCGAATCTCTGATAAACTATGTTATATTCAATTGACATATTTATCTCACTGGGGATAAATTAACTCAAAAGGCAGTTGCAATATATACAAAGTTGTGCTTGACCAATGACATAATGCTATATTTGTAAGTCCCAAAGTTGGATGATGGCTTCAAACCCATCGACTACAGCTCTGAAGCTGTGGTTGTTTTCAATAAACAACTTAGGCTAATGTGCACAATACAATCCTACATTTGCAGCTGACTCACTTCCTTCCCCTTTCTCCATTTATCTTTCTATGTATTTGGCAATGCACATTGACCATATATGAGCATATGAAATCATATCCTGTAGTGGGCAGACAACTGTTTCTCCTCATGACCGGAACACGCTGCAGGCAATGGGTAGTAAAACACTATGCTAAATAAAAAGCATATTTCTAGGGTGTGTCTTTGTTGGCTCTTTCACCATTGTCACACAATGACTGACTGAAGAAAAAAAACAGAAATACAGCTTCCAGTATTAGGGAACTGACATAATTGTTCATAAAATTATCAAATAAAATTTTGTATTGAAGAGAGTTGTTGGCCAAATGAGAATAAGAAAGCAGGAAATATATGGTATACAAAGAAATATTCTAGCCTGTACTCATTTTTAGTTTGCACTGGCCCAAACAAGTACTTGTCAGCACAATGGCATTAATATAATTATGAATGAGATATCTTACTGGGACACAAACTTGAAGCACAATGCTGGGTGCTGTCTAAAGATTACCTGTGACATCAGACATGGTCCAGGAAATTGTGCTTATAATAGCTAGGTACGAACCAGAATGTGCACTCTCAGAAATAAAGGTACAGTGGAGGTACATTTTTATTCTTTAAGGAACAAATTTCCCAAAAGTACCCTGAAAGTACAATAATGTCCTATTTCGGTATAAATAAATACCTTTTTACAAAAAAGTACAAATAAATTGTGTATTGATGGCTAGAATTACAGTTTTAGGTACCTATAGGGTACTGCCCCAGTGAAAAGCCTTTGGAGCTTTTGAGTTTACTGCGATAAACAAAAAACATCCAGTGAAAACACCTTGTTAATGAGAGGTCAGAGGAGAATGGGCAGACTTGTTCAAGCTAACAAAGGCCACAAATACTCAAATAACAGCTGTTGACAGCAATGGTGTGCAGTAGGGCATCTCTGAACGCACAACACATCGAACCTTGAAGAAAATGGGTTTCAACAGAAGACCACGCTCTATTCCACTCCGGTCAGGATTAGAATTTGATGTAAATAGCACAAATCCATGGAGCCCTCCAGCCTTGTGTCAATGGTGCAGGCTGTTGTTGCTGATGTAATGCTATGGGGAATGATTTCTTGGCTCACATTTCCCCCTTACGACTGCTAGGGGATGATCACAAAATAAACTGAGACACAATTCTTTCAAAAGGTAAAACTAAATTTATTACAAAACACAAAGGTAATACATTGACAAACCCAAACAGCAACTAATAGTGGAATGTGACAGTCAGTCTGTCAGTGGCAATGTACAGTATTGGGTGAGTGAAAAGTCCATAATGTTGTAAATGCAATCTGAGCTATAAACAAAACAATACAATTCATCCAGGGAGTGAGAAAAATGGGGAAAACTACAGCCAGAAGGAGAGACCACCCACAGCTGTCCTGAATTAAGCCTGGTGAGCTCCTCTTCTGCTATGCCCTGACCGTAGCATGCAGCTCACACATGGATGGGGAAAAGCATCCAAAGGTGACTGGTGTAACAATCACATATATGAATTATAATGCAGTGATTTTTGGCTTTCCTTAGCACCGAAAACTAGAAAAATTCTCTTGTTTTGGAAATGCGTCTCATATACACAACGTTAGCATTAAATCAAGTCTATAGAACACAATCAGTTGCACAGCCAATTCATCAGCCACAGGGAGCCTATGTCATACAGAAACAAGTATAAAATGTCCTCAGAAGGAATATATTATTTCTATATATTTCTATTGTATATTATAATTAACGATAAAGAAATTACCCTCCCTAAATTAGATAAGCCCCAAAAAACATTTTCTTCTCGCCGCAGTCAATCAGCGCGAGGTTTTCTGCTTTCACCATCAGCAGATCTCCCTTCTCTAATGGGAACATGCGGGACACAGAGAGCGACTTCCTCCAATTGCTCTCGCTGCAGTTTATAGTGTCCAACGCCATCATGAGCAATGTTTCCTCGGGGTAGCGGTCTGACCGGTGAAACACCTGCTGTTTAAGTTGGACCGGCGTCTCAGAGCTGCAGGGGAAGTCCGCGATCATTCTGTACGTGATCTGCAGGTAGATGAAGTAATTGCCATCCCGATGAGGTATGAGGGCATTGTTGCTGTAATTAAACATGTGGAGGTGAGCGTCTCCGACTTTTGATTCCCATTCAAGGTACTTGAAGTCGCCATTGGGACAGTTTTGTGCAGCTGTTAAGGCAGAAAAGTTGACAACCATTTGCTGAAGGTGATTATGAATTTCAAAGTTACTGGTTTTAATTATGAATGACATTATAACTTTACACATTGCTCTTAAAGAATCCCGTAAAAAAGACATATAATTTGGGATTCATTTACTTGTGCTGAATGTCGTCCATAGCTGGTAATCAGACATCCGTCATAAACACAAAAAAAAAACACACAAAACTCAAGTAACCGGAATTTACTTATAGGCATAATACAACACAGCCTAGACACGTTCGCTTGCAAGATACCGCAACAATGAGTAAGTTCAATTATTACCTACCGGCAACATTCCAAACCAGTGATGCAATATCTACTGCTATTCCGATAATAGGCCAGTTCCGAAAAATGATGTCCTTTATCATACAGTTTTCTAACCAGCGCATTACTCGCACCTTTTATATTTAGATAAATATTAGTTTTAAGCCATGCAATGCTCCGATATATGTGCAAAAGCTGCATTAATGCAATAGCTTCAACTCTTACAATCCTTTATAGCAACACGAAAAAACAGGAACAGAGGAAGCTCGTTGTTTGATGATGACATAAAACCCACCTGTCAGGTGTGCATTTGGACGGGATTCAATTTGTCGCTGGTAATGAGCATTTGTACCTGTAACAAAAAAGAAGCACCACTTGCAGGCTGTAATTACAAAGATAAGACAACTCCACACTTGAAACTAAATCATCCATCACCACAAACATCGCCACTGCTACTACAAACAACAACAAAATAATAATAATAATAATAATAATAATAATAATAACAATAACAACAACTTACTGTGTTCCAAATCGCTCGTGCTGTGCTTTAAATAAAAACGAAACAAACAAATAATGACAAGCTGAAAAGCTGAACAACATGGCAGTCAAGCAGAAGCAGACCATTCTTACAACGACATTTAACAGCAAATTACCTTACAGTCCAGAGAGCTGTGCGTTTGAGTGCACAAGAAAAAAACTGCACTTAAAACTAGAAATAAAAAGCAAGTGACAATCCGGGAGAGACGCTCTTGCCGCTTCATCTCTTTGCAGTGATTAATCAATATTAGTACGGATCTGTCGGGCTCCATCTGAATCTCGGACATCTCTAAACGCAACGCGTCGCGTTCGTTGCAGAGGGGCATCGTTAACAGCAATTACGTGTGCTGTCTAGTGTTTTCGTACCTGTCATTGACCAATTTATCTACTACATGCGGTGCCCCCACGGTTTGTTAACGCGCCGCCTACAAGATAACCATTAATTCGCTTCCACTCTTCCCTACCCTTATAACGTGGCTAAAACGGAAACCCCCAGAAACTAGGATGTTGAAAGTTATTGTTATTACGCAACGGTTATCAACTTAAAGAGAAGGGTGCAGCTTCGGTACGTTCAGAAAGAGAAAGTTATTGGCAAAATATATAAGCTCACCAATCACTCGTCCACCCACCTGCTGCTGGTTCAGCGAAGCTTGCTTAGTTGAACTGTGAGCTTCCAGTGCGTTCCTTACGTCTGACTCATAGCAGGAATTCAAGTTGTCATTCCAAACATATCGTTCCAAACGACGGTGTAGTCTGTAAATATTTGGGTAGCGATACAGATTTGTTTTGACTCTGTATCACAGCCTACTAGAATATTTTAGAAAAAAATTAAAGGCGCGGTAGCCTATGTGAGTATATTTCAGAACATTTTTCTTGATAGTTGGTTGAAACATATCTCAACAGATATCAATAAATGAAAAGATAAAAGCTCTAAGAAAAAAAATCCGATTTCTTTGACTGCCCCAGGCTCAGCCACTCCAAATGTCAACGCCAATTACAACAACGCTCCCAGATTAGTCAATTCTGGACTACACGGATAAAATCAGAGCAGAGATAATTTAGCTACTTGCAACTGCTTTGTCGACAAACCATATGGGTGACGTGACGTGTCGTGGTAGAAATAATATCGAATTCAAAATAACGTTTGGCTGTGTAGTATCGCTAACTTTCTTGCTGTTTTATAGCTTTGTTACCGCAGCCAGCTAGCACAAACTTTACTGCTACCGAGCCAGCAACAATGAACAATGCATCAACCTAAATCATTTTGTCGATAATATTAGGCTTACTTTAGCCCACAGCTGTAAATAAAAACACTGTGTTCGTTGTTTACGTTCATTATGATGTCATGTTTCCACCTGTGAATGAGATATGATGCGCTGCTCTCCCTACTTGGTAACACTCTGGCAATACTGTATGTCCTCGCTCTCAGATGTCAACAGTGCACGTTCATGTGCAGACGCGTATCTTTCCTGATTATAATCTGTAAAATACAGTACAGGCCTGGCAGAGCATCCACAGGGAAAATCCCCAGCGTCTGGTGATGTCTATAGGGTGATGTCACATTACATACCACCCAAGAAAGATCACAATATGGAACCTTACCATAAAATGGTGAGTCAGATTTAGGTGTGGCAGAAGATTCACTGCAAAAGCAGCTTTTGCTTCAACAGCAGCAAAAAAGAAATTCAAGCTGAAATGTTATTCAGATGTTGTCCGAAACAGTTAACTAAATCATCTGAAATAATGATCGACTGTCCCAGCTGTCATGTAATTCTGTGGTCTAGGGGGTTAAAACCTGAAATTTAAACTTCATCTAAACAAGTTGCAGTTAACCCACTAATGTCTGGATGGGTTACACTACAGTATGTTCAACCATTTTGGAAAGGGAGATATTCTATACCAGGGGTGTCCAATCTTATCTGAAGGGGGCTTGTGTGGGTTCAGATTTTTTTCTTTAGCCCAGCACTACAACACTTTATTTAACTATATAACTATTCATGGACTTCAATCAAGAGCTTGATAAGTAGGTCCTGATAAATGTTTTCTTAGTGCTGGGCTAACACAAAAACCTGGACCCACACCGGCCCTTTTCAGATACGATTGGACACCCCTGTTCTATACCCATTCATACATTTAGCACCTTACTACTGGAATCACAGCACCAGTATTAAGATTGCTTCTTCAGGAGGGCACCTCTCTAGAGGGGCTGCTGGGTGGTCGTCCTGCTAAGGCACTGTTATAGTACCTGGATGGGCCCCACAGTCTGGTTCTGAATCCAGACCATGCCAGTATCAGCAGCCCTGCAGGGCAAAGCACAAATGGGGAAGAAAAGGTTTCAGTGGCCGAACACTGCACTCTCCCAAAATGATAGTGGTAGTTGCAGCAGTGAGTGCTGCCAATGATTATGGACATTCCAAAGTTGGAAAAAAAGGAGGGCACCTCTCTGGGCGAGGCTTCATATGTTTTTAATCCATGGTAGTATTTACAATGCTCGTATCAGCCATTCTGAAGCTGCACTATACTCCAAGTACCACAAGGGGGAGATGTTTTCAAACATATCCCCTCACTGCCATTCCTCAACTCATGGTAAATCCTGGCGATTGAATGTTTTGTAATATAAAAAAGAGTATTAAGCTCTCACTTGTCAACAATATTAATGTTTGTATCAGGACTTAGCAGAGGAAGACTATCTCACATGATTGGATGATCATTATTCATGTCCAGTAATTGTTTTCTCAAGGCTAAATTGCCTTTTTCAGTTAAGCCAAGAACATGAACAGAACTACTAATGCTACTGATTAAAAATAATATTTATACTACTACTATTACTATTATACTATATTACTACTAATAATAATATTATAAACTGACATAATGAGAAGTACAAGATGGCAGCATCTTTACCTTTACTTTAATGGCACAATTACAACATTGCCCTACAGCTTCAGGGGTCAATTGTAAACAGTGAAGAAACTAGCAAGATGAATGCCTAGTTTTCAAATGCTTAAGGTCTGGTAGAAAGACAGACAGAGCCAAAAGTTTCAAAAAATATTTTTATGTACAAAGGTACTTTGTGGCATGAGGTGTATATCACTGCACCAGACAAAACACAAAACTTGGAATTCAGAAAGGATAGAGGGAATTGCTGCTCTCAAGGCCAGGACATAACATCCTCAAACATTCTGAAACTGTCGGTCTTACCATTGGCTCCTCCTTCATAATTGTAACCAAACATAAACATCATTTTTTGTTATAAAAAATACACCAATTTATCTACCATATGCCCCCACATTTTGTTAATTCACTGCCCACAAGATTTACCATTTATTACCACAACCATTCATTCGCTTCCACTCTTCCCTCACCTTAGCCAGCTAGCGTGGGTTGAAAGTTATCACGCAAAGGTTATCAACTTACTCAAAGAGAAGGTTACAGCTTCGGTACATTCAAAAAGAGAAAGTTATTGCCAAAAATATAAACTCACCAATCACTCATCCACCTACACAAAAAAGTAAATAAATAAATATATATATACTTAATTTTAGCACAGGATTTGAGACCTTACATATACCTGGGAATATGAGCTTGTTCTCTTCCCAGATCTTTATAATTCCAGCTTGTGCTGTATAAAATGAGTTTCATGATGCAATACAAAATCATTTTAGTGGATAAGGGAGACTGTTGGAATTATGTGCTAATTTCAGTTTGATATTTGTAGTTTTTAAAAATGTTGCACCTTTTACACAGCATCGCAGTAAGGTCCAGAACAGTGGCGAATGAGTGAAAGGGGTAGCAAAGTTTTTGCAGCGTTATGCTTTCTAATCACCTCTAACCACAATGTTCCAGCTGTGCTTGTCCAGAACCAACATCTTTTTCCCAGCAAAATGTTTCACAGATTTGTTAGCAATAAAACAAAATCATTAGAACATTTTTCACAACTTTCTACAAAATAAAGTTTCAAAAGTAAAAAAAAGGGTATTTGGCTAGCAGGGGTTATTAACAGACATTCCTGTGCTACAGACATTCCTGTGTTACAGTCATTATGGTGTTGACCTGCAGCAGTGAGCAGTGTAGAGCTGGATACAGGAGGCACGGGTGGAAAAACATTGCAGTCTCAAGAAGTGGAGGCAACAAAATAAGCGAAATGTTGACGTCTATTGACACCATTCCTGTGTCCTTGACTGCAAGTTCCTTAGTCGGAGTATTTGAAGACAGTGAGGAACGTCGATGTTGGTTGCTTCGCATAGTCCACCAGCTGCCAGGGACGGGTCACAACAGTCAAGTTGTTTCTCGGTTCCAGCCACAGTAAAATGGGCTTGTTGAGGACCACATCGCTTTCCCCGCTGCCACAGCTCTGAGTCCCGCAATGCGTCGCAAAGACCGCTGAGTACTGGTCAGTCTGCTCGGGGTGCTGAACGTCGACCCTCAGCATGAGGTTCTCCCTGGTTTCTCCAAGATTTGGCACCTTGAAGGTGGCTTGTGCAAAGACCAGGTAGAAACCCTTCTCCACCACCATGATCTGAGTGCCCTCCTCACTCAGCTGCATATTGTTTCTGAAGTGGTACTCCTCGTCCCACACTAGGGGAGCTTCCTGTCCTGTGTTCTTGTACGTGGGGTAGATCGCTGTGGAAGAGGGGGAAGGAGTGAGTTAATAGGATAGGCTTCAACACCCAAAAGGAATTCCAGATTATGATTTTTTTTCAAATGATTTCTTTTTTTAAGAATGGGACAGTCTGCCTTCCTTTCATATTTTGTGTTTTAGGCCGGTAGAATGTGGAGAGGGTAACAGATAGAGAAGGGAACACAGCTGAGAAAATGCATATGGCAGAGGTCAAACCCTTACCCACACAGGGGGATTCGCATATGGCTCCAGAGTCAGCTACACTACACCACACATCTTTCCGTATGCCGCATTGTTAAACTGAATCTAGTTTTGCATTTTTCAACATTTTCACTCAACAGTTATTTAAATGTATTTAGATTACATAGCATTTTTGCTTAATTAAAAAACATAGAACTTCTGATATTGTACTGAACAGGATGTCTTCTTTTTGTAACAGAGATAGCAGCTCTTGTTATTTTAGTTTCCCTACTTACATGTTCACTGTTGTATGTTGTTTTTAATATGTGGCCTGCAAATGGAGGTGCATGTGAGATTCAAATTTTTGTGCACAAAATTTGGTGCTGCTCAAGATAACCCTCAATGGTGTAGGAGAAATCATGCTCATACTCATGTTCTTCACTTACTATTTCCCTAATCACTTGTAACTAGTAACACTATTGTCTTTTCCTATGAAAAATACCCCACCGGCTGCCAAAACTTTTAAGTGATCACAGGTTTTTATTCGCTTTGAAAAAGAAAAAAGCACTCAAAGTGGGGCTATTGCATCATCTGCAACCACGTTCATGCATGCACCCTACTGCCGAGTCGGGGGAGTGTAGACATGCACAGCTCTCCTCCGAGATGTCATCAGCTGCTTCTTTCCACACCGCAAACTACAGCTAAGCTTCCATAGAGTGGAGTCGGAGAGAGACCTTTCATATGCGGCTTTTAGCATTCAGTCCATGGGCACTTGATTGACCAGTGGGGGTTCCTAGCGATGAATGTGCACCCCTAATCGACTGAAACCTCCCATTCCCTAGGAGACGCAACCATCAACTGCATGTCGCTCTATGGCACTACCGATGACAGTCGGCACTGGCACAGTCCGGATTCAATCTGAGGCAGAGAGGAACTAAGGATTGCTTTCAGGAATTTAGGACTGATTTTGAAGCATCCAGCAGCCCTACATATATATTGTATACCTTTAGTGTAACTAAAATGGATGTCTGGTTCAAACACAAACCAGGTAGTGGCTGAGTAATTGAGGCAAGCATTTGGAAAGGAAAGGGTTATCCTCACCTGTAAGAAATATTGAGGCTTTGGAGGAAGGAACTTGAAAGAATTTGCTCAGATTTGCACCTGCAGAACAACAGCAGACAAATATTAGATAAATATTTTCATTTAAGGGTCTTCATTTTGACCTCTGATTTGCCCTGTAAACTAACATTTATAACTGCATTATGATTATGATGATAATCACTGTTATTGCTATCAATGCAGCATTTGTATGCTTTGAAATATCTCAGGACCAGTATTCATATTGCACTCTCATAAGATCACAAGACACCTTATATGCAGCACATCTAAGGAAATTATATATTTGAAACCTGTTTGTTAATGACTAATTCAGATCATATAACTCTGCTAGCCATGCTGAGTGTAACCATGAAACGAGTGAGAGTTTAAGTACATGAGCACATGCCTGGTGAGGGAGTAAAATGACAGGCTTATGGGGTTTTGTTCATCTCACAGTGTGCAATGCACTGACTGGGCTGAGTCCTCACATGACATGGTTGCTTCTCTATTTGTGTGACATCAGCTGAAGATGAAAAATCTGTGGCCCAAAGGGTTTTCAACCCTTGGGCCACAGATTTGTCACAAATATGTCTTAGTTTCAACAACAACAACAACCTGATTCAAACACATCTTGGACAGAAACTTTCATTTTCCAATGAGCAAAATGTTAACAACAATAAAACATTAAATTATTGCACTTTTACTTTTCACAGACATCCTTCACTCCGTTCTATTATACATTCTTGATTCTTATCAGGTAGATTTTATTTTATTTTTTATATTGTATGTAACCTGACAAAGCAATGCCTTATGGAACAATACTTGAAACAAATGTATTAAACTCAGCTTCAGTCATCAATGCCCTATAAAAATGTTCACACTCTTGATAAAGAGTAGCAAAGAAGGCTGTATAAAATGAATGATAAAGGTAATAAACTATAATGTGAATTTTTTCATACCAATAAAATTACTGTTGATTTTGTTCAACAAGCAATGTCACTTTATAATGTGACAAGGATGTTATTCACATGGTAATTATTATTTTAAATAAAAGAAAATGATTTAAAAAAAACATGAATTGTGATCACAGAAATTTCAAAGTCTCAAACCTACCACTTAGCTCCAATCTTCTGCAGCCAGCTTCTTCACGCTAAATCGGGGGAAAGAATGAGCCTCCCTTTAGAATTTGTCATACATTACAACCCATTCATTCATCCCTCCACCCTCCGCTGCCCACCAAGGTCCTGAGAATTAGAAAAATGAGCAAGACTCCCTCATGAAAGCACATAAGAATTATACATGAACTCACATGTGCATATGTGTGTAGCTCTCACTGTGAGAAATGGTCATTAAGAAGTTAGTCTTAAACACCAAGTAAATAACCCACACAAAGAAAGTTCATGCTCACTACAATTACTTATGCAACACTTTATTCTGAAAAGAATGCACTATGAGGGCACATGCTAGTACTAAATAAGCTGCTAGAAAATGACCGAGAGAGCAATGTCATGATAGCTGTGATGATTTACTTAGTTGCAGTGGTGCTTTCAAAAATCATAAAAAATTTCCCTTAACTGTGCAACATGATGATTTACAAATTTACAAGTGAAATGTTTAATCTATACTGAGATGACACAAAGTTGGTGTTCAGTCTAATTAGCTTTGTGACTTGTAGCAGGGTACCTAAGCAAGGGTCGCTATTTAGTTAAAAATTAATAAAAACATATAACAGTCATTAAATAAACGTATCATCTAATATGATGTTCTGTATTGTACATATTTGATGTAACTTAAATTGTATCAATTTGATTCACAGGATTGAGGAATTTAATTGCGACTATCACATATGTTTGTGCAAAGTTCATATACGTTTGAGAGTGCCAACACCAAAGAAACCACACAGACATACTACTCAGTTAACTGTGATTCCTCACATGAAGATTAGCATATCATTCCTAACTTTCCAGGGGATGATGTTTTTATTTCCGCGAAAAAAATTGGAGAAGTCATCTGGGTCAACTGTACATGCTGTTGTAAAACTTTGAGCAAGCTCGGCCAGAAGTCTATAGGAATTTGGGATAAGTTGGTACAATATTACGGAGACGCAACGGATGGTATGAGGAAACCAATTGCCTTGAGCCATACGAGTAGATAAACTTAGTCTGTGCAAGTAGGCCTACTCACTGGTATTTATTAATTACAGTTTATTCATTTTTCAAGTTGAAACTACTCAATATTTTGCTAGTAAAACTGTATTATGCAGATTTCACTGTTGCTTCATTTCTTAGTCTTTATGATCAGAAAATGTCGATAGATTGACGAAATTGATGGACAGTAGTATACATAAAATATATACGAGATTAAATGGTGGAAGTCTCATTAAAAATAGCCTATGAAACTACTACATGCTCGCCTTCGACGAAACAGAACCATAGCCAGAACTTTAAACGAGAACACAATGACAATGGACAATATAGCCTTTTAATACATTAAATGAATTTGCTACGGATGTCAGCACATTCTAAAATTACTGAGAATTGCTAGCTATGTGAGCTATTAAATCAACTGCTGTTTGATCACGCTAATAGATTTTTTCTATAAGGCGCTTTAACTACTTTACTTTACAATGTATAATTTTCAACAAATAAAAATATACTTTACAACCATTCTTGAAATTCTTACCTTAGAAAAAAATATTCCTATTGTCGCGGCGACTGCGACCAGGGCGAAAACAACCACGAACACACGCACTCGATTCACGAAGGTATCATGCACCATCTTTCAAGTAGCAAAGCCAGATCAGGTTCTTGAGGTGCTCGCAACTCGCAGCTACTTAGGACAGCTTTTCCATCCCCGCCTGTGCTGATATAAACAGTCTCCCACACGTTATCTTATCTGATTCAACTCTTCAAACGGTATAAACCTGTCTTTCTGTTACATCTTTTGCTGAGTGTCCCGGTAAGATTCGACCTCCCCAGTCCCCCCGCATTTCTCGGTTTCCGTTTCAAGCTTGGGAGACTGAAGTTGCAAAAGTGACGTCTAGAGGGGGCGGTGAGTGAGGGCTGGGTGGTGGCTTCCAGCAAATGAGGGTCCTTATAGTTATCTTCGTTTATATTACAGTTTCAGTTAAACATATTATGCACTCTAACTCTATTCAGGAAAATTCAGGCAAAAATTAAGGGGATTCTACCATTTTAATTTTTAATTTTATATTTTTGTTGTTTTGGGTCTGTACATCAGGACAGTGGATTTGAAAAGAAACAATGAATATGAGATTAATGAGAATTAAAAACTGCCAGCTTTAATTTGAGGGTACTTACATCCATATCAGGGATCTATATAGGAATTACTGCCCCTTTAATAGATAGCTCCCTTATTTTGGGGGACCGAATGTAATTGGAAAAATGAATATAATCTTAAAATAAAGTCATCATATTTAGTACTTGGTTGTAGATCCTTTGCATATAATGGCTGCCTGAAGTATGCAACCCATATATACAGTATATACCACTAAGTGCATATCTTCCCAGGTGATGCTCTGCCAGGCCTGAACTCAGCAATCTACAATTTCTGTTTGTTTTAGGGAAATGCATGTTCAATTGGATTCAGGCCAGGTGCCTGACTTGGTCAGTCAAGGACATTATACCTTTTGGTCCTGAAAAACTCCTCGGTTGCTTTAGCGGCACGTTTGGAGTCATTGCCCTGCTACAAGGTCAGGCTCCGTCCAATGAGTTTTGAGCCATTTGGTTGGATCTGAGCAGATATTTGTATAGACTTCAGAATTCATCCTGCTGCTGCTAGCAGCAGTCACACCATCAATAAAGAGATGTGAGCCTGCTCCAGTAGCAGCCATACATACCTAAACCATTAAACTACCTCCACCATGTTTCATAGATGAGGGGGATGCTTTGGATCATGAGCAGTTCCTTTCTTTCTCCACACTTTCCTCTTTCCATCCCTGTGGAGCAGGTTAATACTCATCACATCAGCCCATAACACTTTGTTCCAAAACTCTACAGTTTTAAAATATACTTTTATTTATTTATTTATTTATTTATTTATTTATTTATTTATTTATTTATTTATTTATTTATTTATTTATTATTTTTTATTTTTTATTTTTAGCAAACTGTAACCTGAAACTTTCTGTTCTTGAGGCTTCCTGGTATGCCTCAAGAATGCTGGTGTAGTCTTCTCTTTATGGCAGTCTTTGACACATCTATGCCTACATCCTGAAGAGTGTTCTTAATCTGTTCGATTAATTTGATTAATCTGTTTATACATATATAATGGAAATAACTATGCATATTACCCATGTACAAACTCTGTGGGTGACAAAAGTCTGTTGAGAATTTCCACCCAGTGATTTATAAGTTTCTTCGCAATGGAAAGTTCCTGTATGTGATTGTTCATGGAATTCAATTGACCGGCAATCCACATTGAAGGAAAAGAAACCCATAGCAAAAAACTGACAGATTCATTTTTTCTTTAACTGCAAAACTTGTTTTAAAGAATTGTTTGCCTGATTTATTGTCTTATCTCAGACATTCCTGGATTGATTTTGGGTATCACTAGCAAAGCGATCATTCAGTCTCAAAATTATTTTCTTTCATTCAAGCGCTTAAAATGTCTACTTAAAATGTCATCGGAATATCTTTCCAGAGAGCTAGTTAAGCCACATTTTTTCTTTCCTGTCTTTTTACCAGTAATGTGACTCACTCATGGCCTCTGTTATGATCACTTTCCAGTCACTGAACCATTTCCATGCAAGTCTAAAAGACAGAAAAAACCCTGTACCCTGTAGCTAATTCATATTTCCGAATTTATGACAGTTATCAACGTGAACAACAGATCTTCAGGACCTTTACCTTTTTGTGTCTGCAAAAAAAAAAAAACCAAAACAAACAAAAAAAAAACAAGCAAAATCATCAAGACTATCAAGAGAGCTGTGCGATTGTATGTTTCCACAGCACAATGAATGTGTCTCTGATGTACTGGACTGTAATGGAAGATTACTGAATCAGATTCATGTGCCACACAACTCTTACTTGCTGTACATCTCCACACATTTTCCATTTCGGTACTACTTGATTTTTGGACGCAAAAAAAAAAAAAAAAAAAAAAAACTAACCAGATTTTTTTAGGCTTTTGAAACTGTTTTCTTTATACTTTTGGTAACAATAAAAATATCAAACAATACAATATCTAGGCCAGAAATATGGAACATGTGAATAGTTATTTTCTCAACTGTCCGGTTTTCCATTGCTTTCTGGCATGCAGCTGTGTGTTGTATGCTGTATGTATCCCCATTTCAAGGGGTTTCAAACTCATAATGTTCATGGCAAAATCAGACGTCTTCCTTCAGAGCACAAAACCAATGACACTAAAGATTTTTGTCACTCTCACACTTCAATTAGGGCCCTGCTTCTGAACATGAAAAATAGAAAAGGAATTTCAGGGAGTATACATAATAAGCATATAAGCAAATGTTTGCAGATAGCTAACATCTCTGGGATGTGCTTTTGTAGTAAGTCTACTGCATTGCAGTGGTGAATGTATAATTTGAACATATACACAAGCATAAAAGCCATGCTCAGCCAGTTATGGAAACATTATTTTGAATATATCCCATATAGTCTATTGATGACCTCTTTCATTTTCAGTTGGGGAAAATATGTATTTAGTTTTGTTATTCTTATAATTATGATATGATATGATTATGTTATGATTATGATATGAGACTGCTTTCATCTTAATTTTCGTAGCAACTGAATGCAGTGGGGCTGGAACCAATTTTGAGGTGGGGAGTAGCTTTATACTTGTGGGGGTAGCTTTATACTTTCACACATTTTACAGTAATGCTGACTGTACCCCATGTGGCGTAGCCAGAAAAATATTTGAGTGGGCCGTGAAAAAGAAAAAATTGTGTGGGCCAAGAACCAAATGTGCTCTGAAGCACAGCAACCTACAGCATAGACTACGCCCATGCGACAAATGCTTCTGTTAGGCCTAATAATCCCCATGGACATGAACATCAATAAAAAAAATGCACATGAAACCCAAAATTTTGCGGAACATTTCCATTTATAGTGATATGAAGCTTAGCACACTGTCCTTTACATATACTTCACAATTCTTAAATAAAAAAGCATTTAAAAAAATCTGTTCTGAAAGTAATTTTTGGGTATAAGGGTATTCACAATAAATCAAATCATACCCCAGTTAAAAAAAGTTATCTGTCCCTGTTCATCTAATTTGCTTGCTGCGTTGACATAGCCTCATCATCTGGGTGCTCCAGTGATTAATGGAAAAGAAACAGCCACCTGCTCACAGACATTTGTTATAAGCACACAATAGGTTGGTCTGCGCAGTAGACTATTTGCTAAAAGCTTATGTACTGTAGGTGTTAAGGAAAAAAAGAAGCTTTCCTCATCGATTTGGACATTACCACAACTCACTTTGCGGTAAATTACAAAGTTACTTGTGCGTCAATATTTACGCAGTCTTTTTTCATGAATAAAGCCCTGTGCTTCATAATTTGGGAATGTGGCAGGTCTACATTATCTAATAAACTTTATCCCCCTTCAAGAAACCTTGGATAATATATGATAATATTGGAAATACATTAGATATAAGTGACATGTTTTAACTGTTGATGCACTTTGTTCGGTACTCAGAGTGTTGGATGTCAACCGAGGGTCTTAATGGTTAAAACTGCTGTATTCAGGATATATATATATATATATATATTTATATATATATATATATATATATACAGATGGGTAACAAATTAAAGGAAAAACCAACATAAAGTGTCATAGTAAGGTGTTAGGCCACCAAGAGCCACCAGAACAGCTTCAATGTGTCTTGGCATAGATTCTACACGTCTCTGGAACTCTACTGGAGGGATGGAACACCATTCTTCCAAAACATATTCCCTCATTTGGTGTTTTGATAATGACGGTGGAGAGCGTTGTCTAACACGTTAGTCCACAATTTCCCATAGGTGTTCAATTGGGTTGAGCTTTGGTGACTGCGACGGCACTGATATCATTTTCATACTCATCAAACCATTTGGTTACTGCCCTGTGGATGGGAGCATTATCATCCTGGAAGAGACCCTTTAAGAGGACAAGTGAACCCAAACCATGCCAGGAAAATGCGCCCCCCTCAGCATAACAGAGCCACCAGACCCCCTCTCTGTAGGGATCAGGCATTCAGGCCTGTATTGTTCTCTTGGTGTACGCCACACATGCACTCACCCACTTGTCAAGAATATGGTGAAGGATGACTCAACTAATCATATCACTTTTTTCCACATCTCTGTAGACAAGTGCCTGTGGTTTTTGCTCTACTGAACTCTCAAATGTGCATTTGTCTGTAATGAGAGGTTTATGCTGCAATCCTACTACAATATCCCTCTCTATGTAGTTGTCGATGGACTGTTCTTGCAGACACAGTCTGATCACGTCCTGCATTGACATTCTAAGATACCTGAGGAGGAGTTGCTCTTCTGTTTTCCCTTACATATCACACTAATGCGCAAGCTTCACGGTCATCAAATGTACTCTTACGACCACAATTTCCAACCTTATTAACTGATGCTTAACTGCCTTTTCCATAGATCTAAATGCAGATGTCATTTTAGTCACTTTTCCTATTGAAACACTAGCCAGTTGAGCAGTCTATGTGACCGTAGCTCCTGCCATCCGTGCCCAAATAAAGAACCTTCTTTTAAAGTCACTTTAGTCTTTTCTTCTTCCCATCTTGATCCAAAATCGAGGTTAACTAGGCCTGATCAGCCATTTTATGCATGCCACAGAGCATAATAGAATATTAAATGCTTGATTGTATCATGCAGTACACCTGCATAGAAGCATTTGCATTTTGATATGTTTTCCCACTCATTCATTCAGGGTTTTCCATTAATTTTCCTATTTATAGGGTGATGCATGGTATATATATATATATATATTTATATATATATATATGTGTGTTCAGTGAATGCACCATTCCCTCATAGGAGAGCTCACTTTTCGAAACACATCATAGTCTTTGCATATGTGCAAAGAAGACTGTTGAAGCATACAGATAACATAGGTGATTCAAAGTGGACTAGAAATGTCTAATTCTGAGCTGTGAATCACGTGATGTTTGCTGTTCAAACCATGTTGAAGCTTACTGGCTAGTTATATAATTAATTATAGTACTTTACTTCAGCTTTAAGCTGGCAAACTATTTTAACTGCGTCATATTACTTGAATCACCAGCTGAGTGCAGCAAGATAAGCTAGATAGCCTGTCTTTGAAATAATTAATGAACATTTTATGCTTTTTCTTACAGGCCTTTCTTATAGAAAGCCATTCTTGGGTTAGATTGATTTGCGGAGTTGTATGCCACACACAAATGAATTTTAAGCTAGCTAGCTCCCTCAATATTATCTACCTGGAATGCAATGAAATATGGTGCAAAGGGGATAGGTTAACTGCAGACCTGGGTTAAATACGTATTTAAAGTATTTTAATTACTTTTAAATACTTTTAAAAATAAATTATTTGAAATACAGCATTTACAAATACTGAGTATTTAAAAATATGTTTGAATTTAATGAGCATTTGCATGTATTTGCAATTACTTTCAAATATGTCTTTAAAAAACATTCAAAGTACTGAATTTTCAAATACAAAGTGCTTGATTTAATGGAATTATGGAATGGAATTATACTTTCACAACATAAAGCCATTGGTGAAACATGCACAATTGCACCAAGCTGTAGAAAGACATGAAAACCACTGGATATACAAGAACCTACCAGCTCTGAAAGTTGAAAGTTTTGTAGTATTCTGAGGAAAATCTGGTGTCTGGTGACTGCTGATGGCCCCAGTCCAATTGTACCGATTGTTAATTAGTAGTGAATATTGATGGCTAAATTCTATTTTATCAGTGTCTAACCTTACAAAATGTAAAAGATGGAACTATACATAATGTTTGGCTGTCGAATGCTCTGACAACAGAAAAATGAAGATATGGGTTGTTTAAAATTGCCAATGTAGGCAAATTTTCCAAATTCAAACCCTAGCCCGTAGTAGTTCCCCTGGAATGCCATCAGTATCATAGCTCGCTGACATCACATCGAGGGCCACTCACAAAGATTGTAAAAAAAAACTCTGGGATATTTAAAATCTTTTAAAATTGCAATTGTATTTTAATGTATTTTTAAAATGCTCTAAAAACTATTTGAAAAAGTATTTGGTTTCCCAGGAAAGTATTTAAATAAATCAAATACAAAATATTTAATGAGTAAATGTATTTGGAATAATTATTATGTATCTAATACAAATACATTTTCAAATACAAATATGTATTTGTATTTGGCCCAGGTCTGTTTGTGGAGAACATTGCATTCACATAAACAAAGTAGGTGCTGATCAAGTACTTGGACCACTTTGATAGAGAATTGCTGAGATGTCAAACCTAATATGCAAATGCATATGCTTTTTCACTATTGGGTGCTGAACCTCAGTGGGGCAGATATTACTCAACTGCATTCAAAACCCACATGAAACATTACAAAAATTAATCAACCACATCACCTCCCCCACAGAGATGCAAAAACAAATATATTCATGTCTGTGAAAGTAGACACCTGGGTATGATCATAGATGTTAGTTGAAAATGAAACCAAGCAATTTTTGTGGCTAATACTGTACTTTCGTCCTTTTTTCCCAGTGCCAAATAAACTACAGCTGAAATCATGAGCATCCATCTGTCAAAGTTTGTGCTCCTTTACCAAGCTATTGTTGTTTTCTGTGTTCGGTGTGGCGACCGTTGCCGATTCTGTGTGTTCTGAATGTATTGTGCTCTTCACTAGCTTGGAGTGTCACTCAATGAAAAGTATAGCTGCAATGAGTATACGCAGTTTGCATGTGGTGCCATGTTTGGCAGTGGTTTGATTTCGGCCAAGTTCTCCTTCTTAACAATCATACACGCAGCTCGACCGAGGAGGCAAGACACGAGAGAGAAAACCGGATGGGCTAATGGGATGAGCACCGAGTTGCAGTATCATGTAGTATCACCTCAATTTGACTTCATTATATCAGATGGGTTTTTTAAACTACAATGATTTTTTTTCATAGAAAATTATACTAAAAGGTTACCCGCCGAAGTTGCTGGTTAGAGTTATACGCCAGTGCCAAATTCTATCTGCATTTGGCGGATGTTCGGTGTTAATGTCAAGCCCTGAATGATAGTATGACAGTGTGAAGCCAAACAAATAACTGTGAAAGGTTCATATGCAATGCAGATTCCTGGTTCATATTTGAATATGTGACATACTGTATTGTTGCAACTTTATGTCTATAATTATGTGAATTTCCTGTAGAAATGAGAATTTTAAAAAAGCTTGTTTGCATGCATGTGCATGTGTCACACTTTGCAGTGGGGGTGCCCCACACTAACCATAGGACTCAATGTCTTTAATTTGTTTTTGCTTTCTGTCCTGCATTTAAAGCAAATGGGATCTGGCTGTTGAAGACAAACACTGCGTGAGTCAAAATGTGCATTTCTCAGAATAGCATCAGACAATAACCCTCTGACAGAAGAACTTAAAGAAACCGTATTCTAGTGTTACATGGTGTGAAAACAGGAAATGTGACTCACTCCTCTGAACTTTTTATCTCCCATCATCACGACCCCTCTTACAGACAAAATATTCCCTTCTGAAATGACAGGTAGGGTTAGGGACCTTAAGACCCATTTATTTTAACAAATATATATATACATGTCACAAAACAAGTCAAAACAAGTGCCCTCAATTTACTTCTTGATTGATTGGAATGCATGGAGTGCTTATTTTCCTTATAAGGTTATCCAACGGTAGCATATTTTTGAGAAAGAACGCTACCTAGAGATGATCAACAGTGTTGCCTGACACAGTAGACTAATAATGAGCAACATACCAAACCTAATTTTAAAGACAAAGTGTCAATAGATTTGGATACATTTGATAAATTTTACGGTTATAAACATTGACCCAACAAATAAGGGAGCTAATGTTAGATAACAGTGTTAGATTGTACAAGCATGATCTAAGTACATACTCTCACGTTTACTATTTTTATCCACAATTCTGTAAAACTGAGGAGGTTAGCTAGCACAATAAATGATTGTGTCATCAGCATACAATATCATTAATATACAGTGTAAACAAGACTGGTCCTAAGATAGAACCTTGAGGAACTCCTGTCATGACACTTAATGATTCAGATCATATACAACCTAAAACCATGCACTGTGATTTATCTGAAATGGTAGTTAAACTTAACTTAGAGTTCTGGTATGAAGACCAATTAAGGAGAGTTTATGTAAAAGAATGGTATGATCAACCATATCAAAAGCCAAATCAAAGACAAATCTACAAAAAGAGCTGCTCAGAATTAATGATTGTCCAAAGCTAATACAATATCATATATGACTAGCAGTGATGGTGCAATGTCCAGTACTAACACCAGACTGTTGGTGACATTAGATTGAATGACCAACCAGGAAAACCATAAGCTATACTTTTATTGGTGATTATAAACATTTTGTTCATGAGTAGCCTTCCAAATTTTGGGGATTACATTGGTGGTTATAGTCAGGTTATATATGTGCATAATGCATTCTGCAATTAGTGGCACTGCAAGTTTAAGAAGAAATTGATCTAGGCCATCAGCTCCACCTGAATTGTATGAGTTAATAGATGTAAGTGCAGCTAAAACCTCCAATGAGGTAAAAGGGGAAAGAGTAAAATTGTAACAATCAGCAGGGCAAAGACAAATGGTTTACTTGACACTAGGCTAGACGCGACTACAATCACAATCCGTCTACAGAAGGCACTTTGAAAGCCAAGACTGCCTTAGCATCTGCTAAATGGTTGCAGCTTAGTGCTACAGATGCGCTTGACATTCCTTGGCTATGTGATCTTCGCAAATGGCATCCATATTGATGAGGACAAACTCAATGCCCTGTTCCCAAAAACACTGTGATGGATAGAAGAAAAATAATTTAACTTTGTACTTCATTGACTTTTCTATATTCCCTCAAAATAAACTTTATGTTGTTCCTTTAAGAACTGCACTGACAGATTACGTCATTGATGAAAAGTTACACTAGGCAGTTAAAAGTTCGAAAAAAAGCTTGGATGGTAGTCAGTAATCAGAATACAGAAGAAGGGAGGAGAATGGGATGACAAGGTCAGTGATGCTTTTTATTTTTTTCTTGGGGGCGGCAATCTAGTGTAATGGGTAGGGAGTTGGGCTTGTAACCTGAAGGTCACAGGTTAAATTCCTGGGTGAGACACTGCCATTGTTCCCTTAAGCAAGGTACTTAACCTGCATTGCTTCAGTATATTTCCAGCTGTATAAATGGATGAAATGTAACTGCTATGTAAAAACGTTTTGCAAGTCGCTCTGGATAAGAGTGTCTGCTAAATGCTTTAAATTTAATGTAATGACGAAGCAATTCTGTGTGGTTATGTTAGCTGAGAATAAGTAAATAATAGTGGTAGATTAATGTGAAGTTAAGTGAAAAAACTGCAATTTAAAGCTAAAGTAAAGAGTTGTTTTGTGCATGCATATGTGTGCATGCATAGTTCTGACAACTTTGGGCGAAGAGGGTGAGAAACAGAGAAGAAGTGAGGAAAATTGGATGGAATTCTTGATGGCATGTTCCGAGCACTCACATCCACAACGGAATATTGAATTTACAAGTGTACAGTATCCCAATGTTGCAAAGCAGTGCCAAAGTCATAGTGCTTAGGTTGCACTATCCTTGGAGAATCATTCACTTTTCAAGTTATGTGAATCATTCTTTTATAGTTCCCTCGTGATGCCAATTAACTTGACATTTTGCAGGTTGGTTCTATGAAATTAGATGTACATACATACATATCATATTCCATGATTTTCTGCCTAATGCCTTGTATTTGTGTTTTTATAAAGCAGAGCAGTACTCAGAGGCATAAGGGAGCACCTTTGGCAGGGGACACACCCTACACAGCACTCAAATTTCCTTTTTTTAGGACTGTGGCCAACCATGTTGCTGTGACTGAGAAATGCTCCAGTCATGAAGTATCACTGGATGAGTACCCAACTTGCATTCACACTGCATTTTCAAAACGTATCACCCATAGTGCATCTTATTCAAAACAAGTAATTCCAATGGACCTGTTTGATCAGTGAAATAATCATTTAATGGTAAATGCTATGCCATTTACAGTATATATTAACTATATATACTAACTGAAAGAATAACTTTCATTCAATACATTTTTGGAAGTAGGAATGCTGGTGGCGGCTCACTCGACTTTAGTAATTGGATTAAACATGAAAATGACTGTAGCTGGAAACAGCAAATCAGCTAATTGCTGACTAGTATCTGGTTAATGGTGTATATTAGCATTACCTTTAAACAGTACCGTGATACTGCTGCTGCTAATTAAATCTGCCAGAAAGCAGTTAGGTTGTTAATCTGACATAAAGCACAATCTTATGAGTTTTCTTCAGTAACTTATTATTTAGGGTCTACAAAGGCCATGGTGATTTAATTCTCACAGCTCAGAAACTTCACAGGAATATTGTCGCCCCATATCTTTACTTTTTTTTTTAAGGTTACACCCATAAAATAACTGCATTTAATTGGGGGTATATCATTCCCTAGAGAAGAAGCAAAGCAATGTGAGAGGGGACAATTATCCTGTCTTCTTCACTTAATATGTGCAGAATCTGCATCAAACAAAATCAGGTTTTTGCTTGAATAATGTTTGCAATCGAAAGCCAGTGCAGTCAATGATGCTTTTAATTTTATAAAGGGAAAACAATAAACTGAAAGTAAAAAAGAAAAAACAAGTGTGAACCGCCCCCCCCCCCCCCCCCCCCCCCCCACCTGCTGCGGTTCTCAGAAAAGTATGATTTCTGTGAGCTTAGGTGTGGTAAGCAGTGCTGTGCGGGACCCAGCTGAGTCATGTTGCTGCACCTGCTACTCATGCAAGCACCTGCCACCTGTTTTTCTGCCGTGTTTGAGACCAGTCTCCATTGTTCTTTGTTCCCAGCCCCAAAAAAAAACCAAAAAAAAACAGGAAACACCTGCATGTGCTAAGGGGGACAGCCAGCTGACACCTGTTAGCGTGTAAGACACCTGACTCTACTGAGCTGACAGCATCAGTAACCTTCCCTCTTCTTTGGGGTAGGGACATACCCTAGATTATTTACCTGGTATTTTCTTGGGTTTGTTTCTTGTGTAGTTTTTGGAGCGACCTAGTCATCTTACAGAAAGGGAAACACCATTAAACAGCCCGCCATGTTGCAGCGTCATGCAGCTGACACGAAACGGAACAGCTCTGGGCGACAGCAGAGCCCCAGTGGCCTCGCTGACTTGTGCGCCTCTTGCGCCTCCTCAAGGAAAGACTTTGACTTCAAAACCAGGACTCGCCTACGAGCTCTCAGAAAGGCCTTGGTGCCTGAAACTGAGAAAGCAAAAACCGCTTAACGCCCTCCAGCAGAAATGGCAAAAACGAAATATGACGACAAACAAGTCCTCTCTTCCTCTCTCTCTGTGTCGTTCCTGTGCCTGGGAGATTTTATGAATAACTGTGTGTGGGAGGACTGTGGTAACTTCTCAGAGATGTCAGACTTGGAGCTCCTGTAGGAGACATCCCCCTGACAAAACAATTAAAAACAAAAACAATTTATGACTGAAGAGTGGAGATGGGGGAAAACTGCATCCTTAGCTAGGGAAAAATACTCCCACGTGAAAACACAAGCTTTCACCAACCCAAAGAGGATGTGGGTGGGCGTTATGAATACAATAATAGGCTACTTGTTCATACATGCACTTCTACAGAACTAGGAAAATTTAACCATACCCTTTTTTTTTTTTAGTAATTTAGAAATCCTTCCTGGATGGATATTTTCTGTCCCATATAGAAGGAAAAAGAGGATGCCTGGTCAGTACACTTAAAATAACATTAAGGTGCTCTATCTACATGTGTCATGTGCTCCTCGCAATAATTGAATATCACTCCCAACAACTGCCTCACTGTCTGTATTTAATTTACAAGTATACATTTAATATATGGTACAATATTTAATATTTTTCTCACACTTGAAGTGTTCCTTTGTTTACAGTGATTATTTTGTAATGCATCCTTATGTTGACTGGGTTTCAATTATGGATTATGTATACTACAAACTTTCAGATACATTTATCTTTCACAGTATAAGTGTATTCTAAAATGTAAAAAATGTACAATATGAAAGAATACCCCTGTTGTAATGGCTCCATATTTGTAACATAGTTATGTTACTGTAAACCTAGGTCTAATGAATTTGTCTGAACAAATGAGGAGGCCAAGGACAGCCTTATGAAGACACAAGTCGTTATTTATTAATTATTTAATCGTTTTTATATTAAGTAAGCTGTAATTAGTTGGCTAACATTAACTAGCATGAAGAATTTTTCTGCTCTTAGAAGTAATTAGAATGAACAATTTCAGAGTGATTTTAACCCTTGTTAACATTTTACAATTGGACCACTGTGTACAGTATAGATGTACTGTCACATCCATTAGAACACAGGTCCAGAAGCAGCCCAGTGCCTCTGGAATTTCATACTAGCATTGACATTCACTCGAAACAAAAAGGAACACAAAATGGCAGCTCCAACAGACCAGAGTAAAACACTGAAACAAAGCAGTAAAACACAATTTTTTTTATTAAATACAGTATATGCTATATCATTCACTCATAATATATACATCTCGTCATTCACTGAGAACAACAGGAAGGGTTTTGGTAAAGTCTCTGTTATGTTATTTCATGGTGGTGGGTGGGTAAAGAGAACAGATCAGGCCACAGATAAGAGCTTGACAGCTTGTCCCCATGCCTCTCCATTCTTTTATCTCTCTGCCCCCCACCCCAAATTTTGAGTGTCCTGGAAACGTACCAGGGCTTGATGTCTGGATTCACTGTGCTCAACCTGTACAATACCATCCTCTTATTTACATCCATCTGTACAATGTCCGATTCTTATTTACAGTTATAAATATGATAGAGAAAGGGGGACTACCTGAGGACTGAGGTTCCTTACTTATTTAGCTTAATCATTCCATGAGCCACATTATTGCGGAGGTAGGACAAGCTGTCCTTCTGCTGCTGATGTACACTGGGTCCAGAAACATTAAAAAAAAAAAAAAAACTCAACAAAAAAAGCTCAGTTGTACCATGTCTTGCACCAACAGTACTTGCCTCATTTCACAATGCAAAGATACAGTTAAAGATGACATCACTCCCACATAACCGCCTTGAAAACTGGGATGTAAGCTGATTGACATGGGAACCTTCCCCCTTTGTGTCATGAGCACCATGAAAATGAACCCCCACATCACCTTAGGAACACTCTGGCTGAAGTCCAGATGCACTGAGAGGCTGATAAAAGGGCCCAAAACATGACTCATGCAGAGAAGAGGAAACCGCAGGGCCTGTGATTGCTGCACTGGGAATAAACAGGAAACAGGAAACATCCTTTACTACTCTACCAACAAGCCTATCCGACATTTACTTACACCACTCAGAGAGTTTTCAGTGCAGGCAGCGCTGTCATGTGTGTGTGTGTGTGTGACAAAAACGAGAAAAGGTGCCTTGTAAGAGTGAATAAGACTTTTATGTTCCTTGCCATGTGTGTCTGTAAATTGGCATGAAAAGGAAGCCACAAGAAACAAGCTGGTGCACTGAGCTCAGATGTTATCTAGCTACAATCAGGGAAATGGCAGACTTCCACTGTCTGCCTTCTGATACAAGTGAAAATGATACATAGTACGTTAAAACAGGTACAGCTTTTTAGTTTGCATTTAGCTGAGTAATCTAGGTCACGAGCAAGCTATTAACAAAACTTACCCAATCCACTGATGTGTAGTTACTATACTCAAAGGACAAATGTAATAAAAATTAATCAATAAATAAAAAGTAAAATAAACTAAATTATAACACCATTTTTAAAAAAATCATCGCCTTGACAAGTTATTGTCAACTCAAGTTTAACACTAAAACATGTTTTTCATTTTTAATATGTGTACCTTTTACATGAGGACATCTCTCCCACTCTATAGACACTGCATTCATGTCTGTGTTAAGAACAGACTAAAGTTTGAGACCAACTGTGAGCTGTAAGGTCACATGATCTAATCTAATCAGGTTCTGTTCGGCCCTCTACAAGACTCCCTATAGCCACACCAAACATTTTTCCTCTAACTGGGTCACCTTAAACTTGAAAATCATAGCTAATTAAAATATTCCTAAACACTATGGGTGTGCAGAGACCACACTATCTGTATCCGTTCAACCAACAAAATGATCTGCATTTATACACGCAGTTGTAATGACGGTGGGGTGGTTGCAGACAAATGTGTGATTTAATGTGCACATATTTATTTTCTGTTCAATGCTCACTTTCCCCACTAATTTCTTCTTTTCTTCTGGAATACGGTATTCAGGTTTGGATATACCCCTACGAACCAAGATGATCTGCAGCAACTACTGACAGAACTGTCTATGAATTTAGTTTGTTCACATCGTACTAAATGAGTTCCATTTTTTACCATTTTTACCTTCTTCTGGTTGACTGTCATTTCAAAGCAGTGTCCAGAACATAAGTGGTCAACCTGCTCCAGAATGTGTGAGATTACTTCTGAAATAAGATGAAGATCTTCTTCTTTATGAGTGTATGCACGTATGCGTCTGTGTGTGTGTGTGTATGTGCGCTTGTGTGTGGACATGTTTGTATGTGCAGAGTCCAGCTGCACACAAACCCCCCAACCCCCACCCTTGGGGCCATCCTGGTTCAGTGGTGCTTGTGTTCCTGTCTTTGTGCCAACACGTTCGGGGTCTGGCCCAAGTCCACCAACACACACACAGCTCCTGCATGTGGCCAATAACATCTCAACAAGTGTCCTCTCCAGACCAGGGAAAAGGCACACGTCCGAGCCACTGTCACAGTTTCTCTGTTTGTTGTTCATTCACATCTTTGAGTTCTGTTCCACCCCATTTCAACATTCAAAGTGTTACTCTCCTACCATTGCTTAGTCATCCTTCCATCTCAAGTACATCCCATAGCTTCTGGGGCAGGGAAGGGGAGGGATGTATCTAAAGAACTAAAAATCCCCTCTCAAAAACAAAAAGAACTTAACAGCACAGTTGTCAAGTCTTCTAGTGTTTCAGGATGGAAGTTCCTCACTTTTGGCAGCATCCACATGCCTTTTTGTGCAACTCATACTTCTTCCTGGTATTTAATGAGAAATTCATTAATATTATCTTTTCTTTTAAATGTGTCCTTTGTGTGCTGAACGTTTCATTTTTTAGGAAGTGGAGTTTGTCTCCAAGACATTACCACAAAGGCGAGAACACAGTACGAGCCTCTCCTGAACTTCCATCTATATCACAGAATTGCCGGAGAAAGCCCCACCTCAATCCCTTCTCTGTCCCAGCTCAGCCTCCAGCAGGGCTCCTGGGCAGGGTGTTGTACGGGTGGGCGTGGCCAGTCCCTAAGCCTTGTACATGTTCATGGGAGTGGAAAGAGCCAGCTGCCCGTTTGGTGCCACCTCGGTGGCCTCGTCCTCCAGCAGGCCCGACACGTCGGCGTTGGGGATGCTGTCGTGGTAGCTGCTGAAGCTTATGTTGTCCTCCTTCAGCTCAATGGTCCAGAAGGGGGCGTTGAGCTTGCGGTTCTGGTACTCACGGTATGTGTAGACCCCGCCCACGAAGCCCATGAGCAGCACCACCACCACGATGATGACAGCCAGGATTATGATGTTGAACTGGGTCCAGGAGACCTCAGTGACGGTGGCGGTGGTGTTGTCCGTGGGACTGCCCAGGCTGGTGAGCAGGGCTTGAGTGGTGGCCGCTGTCCGCAGGCTGGTGGAGTTGGCCATGGAGGTCATGGTTCCAATGGGGGGAACAGCAGTGCTGGTGGAAGTAGCACTGGGGGGGGTTGTCGCTGCAATAGTGAGCTCTGGAGCTGGGAGGGTCTTTACATCTGAAAGAAAACAGCAAATGGCATGGGGACAGGTAAACTGTACACATCGCTACGGTGTGGGAACTTAGACAAATGTGTCCATAAAATAACTTGACAATGAACAGGCAAATGTGTATGCAAGACGCTACTCTTTACTCATGGATCTCTCTTTATTGCTGGGCTGGGTCAGCAGTCATCTAGTCAAGTCAAGGTTAGAGGAATGGTGAATTTGTGCTTCTGGTATTTTTTTGGGAAAAAGAAATCTGTTTTGAAGGAAACAAACTACCCCTACAACTTCCCCGAGTGAAATAATGGTAAATATTGACTCACAATTATAGTGGGGGAAAAAACGAAAGCACAACAGAAAAAATCATTTTACGTGATAACAACCAGCCCCGGATCAATTCACGGCTAACTGGAGAATTTCTCATTCAAACCCCGTCCTCAGACGTAGTGAAAGTCTCAGCACCTAAAGGACCCCTAACCCCCTCCCCCCCCCCCATTCGCAGCTCGTCCCCGACCCCCTTGCTCGTACCAGCGGGGGTGCAGGTGTGGTTGAGGGCGTCCCCGGAGAAGCCGCTGGCGCACAGCTGGCAGTGAGGCCCGGCGGTGCTGTTGACGCAGCTCAGACAGTGGCCCGTGTCGGGGTCACACAGGCGGGGGAAGGTCGCTGGGTCGCCGTTCCCGTTGCATTCGCAGGGTAGGCAGATGCTGTCTGAGTTGTAGTAGCCATCCCTGCACTTGTCACAGTTGGGGCCCTCGTACTCCGGCCTGCACTGGTCGCAAACCGCACGCCCACTGGATTCTGCGGTGAAAGGCAAGACAGGAAGGCCTTTCTCAGAAAAAACTAGTCAGGATAAGTCACTGGTGACTCACTATAAATTAAGTATTTAAAAAATAGTTTTCCTGACCTACAGTGCTCAAAGAAGCACTATTTTCCTAACCTTAATTGTATCTAAATAGCATGAAATAAAAAAGAAATACCATACCTTAACCCTTATGCTTACTGCATTCCTAACCCTAATCCTCACTGCAACACTGAAGCCCATTTCCTGCCCCAGGAGTGATTTTAAATATGTGATTTTTCAATTAATATTAATAAGAAAAGATTGACATAATATCAATTTAAAAAAAGGATAATACAAACTAAATGCCATCAATTCAATTAGAGAATTACATGGACATCTGCATAAAGTAATTTATCCTGAAAAATCAATTTAAATGTAAAATATCAAAATAGTCCAAAATGAAGGACTAACCAAGCACTTTCCCTCCCTCCTGAACATAACCGTAGAGTTGCCTCAACCCCAACACTTGCCATTTTTCTAAACCTAATCCTAATTTCTGGCCCTAATTATAGGGTGTTGAGTCATCTCAAAAAAGAGATTCTTCTGTTAAAACAAATAGTAGTAGTGGTAGTAGTAGTAGTAGTAATTTATTTCGGTCCTTATTAACAATTTTCCAAAAAGAATGCACATAGAAATAAATAAATAACAATAAGGCATTAAATGAAAAACATTAAAACATTAAAACTTAAATCATTTGGGTCAATGTAATGTAATGTAATGTAATGTAATATCATCCAAAATCAACGGTTAATCAAATTTGTTCAGCCATAGAGTGCACCTAGTTTCACTTTGTAATCACTATCTGAAACAGTGCAGATTCAGAGCATAGTAGTCATTAGAATGTGTGGGATTCTGAGCATGACATTGCTTTAAATGGTAGAGTCTTATTGGTATTGAAACCTAAATGTCATAGGTTTGATTCCCAGGTAGGACACTGCTGTTGTACCCTTGAACAAAGTACTTAACCTGAATTGCTTCAGTTTAGTATATCCAGCTATATAAATGGATGCAACATATCTGCTAAATACCTGTAATGTAATGTAATGTCTTATGCCAGATTTACGAGGCTTGAGATCTCTGCACTCAGCTGAGGTCAGTGCACCACATTCTAATCTTTTACTACCTGGCAAAGTTCATCCACGTAACTGTGTACTTTCACACAACACAAAACCCTAAAATCCAGTAAAGATTCAAGATGCAAAGCTCTGGGAGCAGATTCCATGTTTTTCAACACAAAAATAAAAACAGGGCAATATTATAGAACAAGGACATGCAGCGGGCATAGCTCCGCTAGATTGCTAGTAAGGATAGTGACGTGCAGTAAAACAAAGGCCTTGCAGCAGGTTACCGTAACAACACTCTGGCAATGCAACCCTCAGATTCAAGATAACGACAGTGTCCTTAGCTAGGGGCAATTCTGCCCTCAGCTGACTGGCAACACGTTTGAGTGAGAGGCCAGGATCAAATCTCATCTCGGGCGAGTGTTTCTAATTCGTTACACATGTACATACTATAAAGAAAAAATATTTCTTCACTAGTGCCTCTTGTTGACACTGCTGAAGATAAGATTTTATCTCATTGAATCAAACAGCCTACTCAAACACTTGAACTTGAACTAGCACGGTTGGGTTCAGAATCTTCTAGCATCTAAGATCAGAGCACCACTTCACTCACTGGGACAGACAGTTGCCCTCTTGACACAGTGCTCAGTCTGACAGAACCAGTAATGGCTGTCCATCACTGTGGCCCATGGCAGTCAGCCAGACGAGGGCAGTGTTTTCTGCCTGCCACTGAGGCGCACATTCCATAACTGTTGTTTGTCACTGTAACCGACAGACATCTACCGCCCTCCCTAGGGCAGCAGTGTGAATCACAGCCACACACTGACGAGCACTCTCAGCAGTGCATGAGCTCTGACCTCACAATGAAATTCAATGAAGATTAACAGACCAATGAAATTGGCTCAGTGTCTCTTGTTAATAATCCTGGCCATAGCTGAGGCCCACCAAAAATGGTGGTCATTGCTGTCCCATAAATCAGAGGTCTTCTTCTTTACTGCAGATACGATATGAGAGCTGAGACATTAAACCTGCAGCATTCATCCGGTCCATGAGCTACTCCATTGGGGATTGTGTGCCTGCCCTTCCCCTGCAAGGGTCCAAGATGAGGTGTTTGTTAGCCGTTGCCTCCTAGTGGTGGGAGGAACTGCTTGCTCTGATCAGGTGAGGAGAGTCTCTAACCACCTCCTGCTGTCTTCTGAGGACTCACCCCTACAGACTAAAACTAGATCAGTGCTGAATTTGTACATCAGGAGGCACTGGAACAAAAATGCCCATGTGAGGGATGAGGACGAAGTGACTCAGAGGTCCCGGAAAAAAATAAATAAATAAATAGTAATAATAATTTGTTTAGCATTTTATTCATTATTCAGCTGGGAAATTGTGACATTAGCCACCTAGCATGTAAACTAGCTAATGTTAGCAAGTTTAGAACACCCCTAAGAACCTATTGTAGTAGATACTACATAAATATATGTATATAACTCACAGTTTGATGTCTACTCTGCGTAAAGTGCAGAGCCTTGATGTTTAATTGTTACAAAGACTCTTTAAGTATGTCGCTGTGAAATGATGTATTGATGCTGCTAGCCATCCCGTTCACAATAACTGGGTTGATTAACTATCTCCATGCCTGTCTCCTAGACCACTGGCAAGAGTTAGGAAGCTAGTTTATCTAACATCTAGCAAAGGTGTGATTATATGATAGAGTATGCAAACTTAGCTTAACTTTTTTGTTGTTTTTATCCAGAAGTAGTAGAGAATAGAATATCTCACTGAACAAAAAATATAAAATTGTTTTCTTGTCTTGTGCACAGAAAAGGTCTGCTTCATACAATCAGCAGATGCACTGCCTCGCCCCTTCTGATCTGAATATTATTGAAAGCACTGACAACAGCTAGGTGGCCAGCTTTAACTAGCAGTTGAGCTCATAGGACTTGTTGTAACTATCCCTTACAATAATCAGCACTCTCTTGAATTCTTGAGTGGCGGTAGGGGTAATCACTTCATTGGGGTCATCAGGTGGGCACCCTCTGTCTCTGGTGTTTCGTTGATAAGCTGGCCGATGGGATAGTGACAGTACTTTCTGCGCTCTCACCAGTGGGACAGTGCACAGGCTTCAGTACCGACAGGAATTCTATTTTTTAATTAATAACACTTTTTTTCTCAGACTTCATAAGCCCCCTGACAGATGAATCTTGGCAAAAGATTCCCTCCATCCCAGATTCCCTCCACCCATGCTTTAATACAGGGTGGAAGATGCTGGATCCACGTAAATAGGTCCCGGAATGCTGGCAGACTGAGAGGTCCCGGATCCTGTTACGGCAGGATCCCTCACAGATGAAGCACTGGCCTAGCTCCCTCTTATTTACATTGGCCCTCGTTTGCAACGTGCCCAACATGCCCTTTAAGCAGCTGTGTGGCACAGGTTTGTGCTCAACTGGCTCATTTGTGCTGTATTGCTTATTGTCCCACATGCTATTCTGAAAATAACAATTTACAATAAGAATAAAGATCAGACATTTAAAAGAATAAAACATATTATTATTATTACTATTATCATTATTATTGTTATTATTATAACAACAACAACAACAACAACAATAATAATAATAATAATATTATAAATGTAAATGTTCTACAACGCATAACAAAGAAATGGGGATGGGAAAAATAAACCATTTGTCACAACAGTTTGGCTCAGGTAAAGTATACAGATCCACCTCAGGAAACATCCAAACTGCTCTAGGGTTAGGCAACGTCAAAGTTAAGGGGGTAGGTAGAGGGTCTTGTTTTTCAGGAAATTTAACAAGGTTCATGCAAAAACCTAGGTGACTACACAGAACAATCTTCAAAGAGTTCTGCTGAGCATTACAGCGTTTTAAAGGCCTGTGATAATATAGGCTGGCTGTGTGTTGTGAGCCAAGAGCCCCACCCACTAATTACACATTGGCAGACTTGTTAAATGGGTGAACTCATTGTTCTTCCACGCTCCCTCTCAATTTCACTCTTTTACAGACACTCAGACAATTACCAACAGGTAGACCAATGAGCTGAAACAACACAAAACAATTTCCTTAAACATATTTAACAGTTGTACTCAATTGAATGATAATGAAAATGAAACGAGGTCAAGGGTGGAGGAACTTAAAGAAACTGAGCAGTGCCATTAAATTAAATGTGGAGCAGCAACGAGAGAGGGTTTAACAGAAAGCTTTTGTGTTGCATATTCAAAGCAATTACCCACATGTGCAACTCAAGCACGATTAGCCTGAAAAGCATTTGAAATGCATTGCAACACCAGGGCACATTAATGCTTCATTTATTTTATGCTGTATGCACTTTCTCAATGTGCTCTCTCTTAATTAGCATTAAATGTTTTTTGCATATTTCCGAGCAAATGGCTGAAAGCTGTGGCTGACAGTTTTAACCAGGGCAAGACTTACTTTGGCCGGCTGCTTCCTTCTGTTCTGAAGGACACGCAGAGGTGGGCAGTCAGCCCTGTTCGCCAAAACTCTGCCCCATCAGGGCACGCAGGCAAAAAGGGAAGTGTCGCCCAAAGCAATCCATGAACCGTGCGAAACAAAAACCAGACCGCAGGTCGACTCAGGCCACAACTTCCTGCTATTGGACCTTCTTCGGTAGGGCAGCCACACCTTTCGATCAATCCAACCAAGCAGAACGAGCAGAGCCCTAGTCTTCCAGAGCCGAACGCAGCAGATTTACAGCCGCGATCCTCCTACCCAGCAAAATTCCCACGGAGAACGGGGTCAGTGCTCGTCAATGATCAACCGCCGTTGGCTCCCAGGTTTCCATGGTCACGCAAGAAAGCCCTGGTGATGCCAGCAACCTCACAGAGGGAGCAATAAATCAGGGCACTGATCCCACACGCCGCAGAGACACCTATGAGTCAACTTCCTGAGACTACTGTGGTTCCGCAGGCACGTAGAGATACAGCTCTACAGAGACGGATAGTGGGAGGCTGAGTAGGTGGGTCTACAACTCGCAATTTAGTTCCGGGAGTGAACTCCGTTTATTTAAATAATGCAAATGCCCAAAGAACAAGCCGCAGCCATGATGTTTGCATAGCTCAGAATGATTAATCCAGTGTTTCTCCGTGTACAGGCTTGGAGATTTTCACTGTGCACTGTGCCTCTGATTAATTTGCTTTTACTGAGGTCTTGATGGAGTGCTAATCTTGCCATGACAACCCCATCTGAATGATGACAGCCTTCAAATGCTAAAGATAGTTTGCTGTCAGTGGTGTGCTTTTGCCAGCAGACAGATGCAATTAAAGGTGTTAATATACATATTTTTGTTCTACATCGGAGCTTCTATCTTCCAAAGTTTCTCGGTTTTGCCCAGCCTTAATTTGTTGGTTATTTCCTTGGCTCCACAAATGTGAGTTGATTACCAACTGGAATAATATTTAAGTGGAAAAATGCCTAGGATTCATTTGCATTGCTTGAAACCTTTACAAACACCATAACCACACAGTTCTTTGGCAAATGAAAAAGACGTCAAGTGACGTCAAACCCAAGTCTGCATTCAATCGACATTCCAAAGAGAAGCTTACCAGGGGCCACAGTATATGGCTCCTGAGAGGTTCAGTTAGCAATGGCAATAAACATATATGTAGGTAGATGGGTGGGAGAACATAGAGTTATGCAAATGATATCCCTTCCAGTGTACAGTCAACACAAACAATGTCAGTGGCTGCTCCTTTAAGAAGAAAAGCACACAGTTCTGAGGATATGGCCGGAGCAAAGAGCATCTGGAGCCCTCGGCCGCGGCAGATATTAACAATACAAACAAGACAAACACGGGGCTGCTGACTACTGAGTGTGGATGGATTTAACAGCCTTTTTGCATTTCACAGGGCCCTGAACAGGGGGGGTTCTTCCTCCAACACACAGGCCACCATTCACCACTCTGGAGACGGTAAGCAAAAAGGCAGAGGAATTGTGAACATACGAAAGTGAGACCCCCCCCCCCCCCCCCCCGCGAGCTTATTAAACCGAGTCCTAAATTATGTGCCTTTTCTTTATGATTTAGATGTTATCTTCAAAAAGGCCTCTTATGGGAAAAATTATCTGTCAATCAACCATGAAATGAACAGACCAGCAGAGAAGCAGTGTGACAACATTACTCCATTAACAACTTATGAGACAGTTCAAGCACGTGGCACATTCAAAATGCACATGGCATAGTTCATAATGCACCTGCTCTGTTCAAAGGGGCAATATGTTATTTGAAACCCCATCTAGTGTCCACAAGGGAGAACTGCAATTCCTAACCCAAAGCATGACACCGCCTAGCGGCTAGTTGCTCTCAATCGAAACTCCGCCCCTGCGAGTGGTTGTCAGGTTGCTCTCAATCGAAACTCCGCCCCTGCGAGTGGTTGTCAGGTTCTCCCACAACCAGTGTCTTCGTGTCTGCACAGCTAGTGCTGAATGTAGTGTGACAGGAAACTGGGTAGGATCCAAAATGTCAGGCAATCAGACTTGGGACGTGTATTGAATAATAATATTTATAAAGCAACTAGTGACGTGATTTGCCTTATGTGGGGCAGCTGCATGTGGTGCTGTTTGATCTGCATGTAGACTAACATTAGCTACGAGAGAATGATAACTTGACAGCTAACATTAGCCATCTTCACTGTATATGCAGCTTGGAGAATATTATATAATAAGGACAGTAAGTTGACTGAGAACCTGTTCTCCCTTGACTTCCCCATTCACTTACTCTTAGTAGATGTTACACCTGGTCGCAACAATGATTTCCCACCCTACCTCACTGGTTTCGATGCCCTCACATGCAACCCAAACTGCCAGAGACCATACCCCCCCCCGCCCCGCTTCCCTCCACCTTGTTCTTAGAAAGAAGTGCAGATGAAAGTCTCTTTGTTCACTCTGGGCACCAAACGGGGATTTTAAGGCTCCTCGCACACCAACCTGACAGCTCCTGAATAGAAAGCAGAGCAGGCCTGTGTAGCTTCCTTGTAGCTGTGCTCGTGTGAGGGCACAGAGCAGTCGGTTGCTGACCTTTCCCCTGCTCTCTGGCTCAGAGCCTCTGCTCATTTACAACTCCCACAAACTCTCTCCCTAGATGTTTCTCTAACGTGATAATGAGCGTGTTGCATATTTCAGTGAGACATCACCTTTCTGTTGCCCCTCCCTAAGTGGCTATGCAGCCGGGAGGGGGGTGGCAAGGTGACTCCTAGGGGGAGTCCCTGTGGATTCCATCACCAGTGAATTAGGTAAGAGTGCTGCCCTCCCAGTACCACACCCCCATCCCCCTTTCCTGAGTTCTTTGATGGCAGGGTTGGGTGAAATAGGAGGAGTGTACATTTTTACATTTTTACTGTTCTCTCAGCCGGGAACTGTTGGGGTAGGGGGTGGGGAACCACGGATCACCGAACAGCAATGAGTCACCGCGGGATTGGCCCACCCCGGCCAATCCCTCATTTGGACCCCTGCCATCTTCAATTCCCACCTCGGCAGGCAGCATAAACCAATGTCAGGTGACCAGCGCCTTCCTCATCTGTTTCACATTTATGGGGATGGGAATAAATAAATGAATGATGCCTTATTGAAAGTGGATTGCAGATCATTTATTATTATACAATATTATTTATTGTATAAACCGATACAGGGTGTGGAATATGATAACCATCTATGACCGCACCTCGCTGGCCCACTGGGAAAGTGGCAGAGAAGGACAAGCCACAACCCCATAAACTGTATTGCAACAGTGACTGAAAGGGCAAGTTGTAGTTTGTGAAATTAGCTTCCAGTAATCTGAATGGTTCTGGTTTTAGGCAGCATTATGTCATTATGCCGAGGTCAGTGATTCAGCTGGTGCCGAGGTCAGTGATTCAGCTGGTGCCGAGGTCAGTGATTCAGCTGGTGTGAATCGATATGTCCACTTGGAGCGCAACCCACACAACTTCAGCAAGATTTGTCAAAAGAAGTAACTGACCTAGGAGTCAGCACACTTATCTCACATCAGTGTCAAACTGGTCAGGCTTAGTAGTGTATCGTAATACCACAGCATATGAGCCTGACAACTCAGGCTACAGGACAGGCTGACAGGACAGCAATATGAAGAGGCTATTTTGGAGAGTGCCTGGTTGAGACCTCAGAACTGCACTGGATCATACTCGTACTCCACAGAGAGAGCAGAATGGAGTAGGTCTCGCCAGCTGAACATGGGCTTTTGCTTTGAATGAGTGCACGTATCAATGTCCAGGGCAAGCAAAAAAAGAAGCCCAGTCACTCACCAGGGAGAGGCGAAACTACAATGTATATCATGAACCGTTTTCTCTGCGTGTGTTTGGCGGGGGGGGGGGGGGGGGGGGGGGGAAGGGGGGTGTTCAGAATTGAACGAGTCTCCCTTGAGCAGTAAGTCATCCGTAGTCTAAGGGCGGGAGCGCTAACTCTTCTCTGAGAATACGCGCATCAATCGAGCGTGGCTTCTCCAGTGCCAGCTGCAGCAGTTCATCGTCAACAGACAACGGAGTGAGAGACGGGTGAGCGACAGCGGTGTAAAAACTCATCTCTTTTCGGCTCGTCTGTGTCGGATACAAAAGCGGGTGGATGTCAGATATGAATTAGTTGTGTTTCCCAGACGAGGCAGGGGCACATCCTCAGAGCTAACAGGCAAGAGGTAGAGTGCGCAGGCCTAGCGCGTAATCACAAAAAGACATCAAGCTACATCAAAACAATCGGGCCCCACAGAACTAATCCATAAACATGTCACTCTGAAAATTGAGAGTTGGTAAGGGGGTGGGGGTGCCTGCATCTGGTTTTCGGTTCATGAAAATTGAGCGCATTTGCAACACGGTTTCACCACAAGAGAAAACTTTTTTTTTTTGGCCCCTTTTGCTTGATTTAATCAGCCGATTACTCCACTCCTGCCTGGGCTGGCTGTCTAGGAATCCCTGGGTTAGAGAGAGAATGAGAAATGAGGTGTGGTTAACAGCAGGATTACTGTGGACTGAGGTGAGGTAACTCCCTTTTACACTGTCACTCACTCACTGTACATTTATAAAAGGCAGGTTTGGAGTTTTTCTCAACAGCACACACTGCTGTCTCTATTTGTTAATTGTAAGAAAGGGCTGATAGTTGATAGTGTTCAACAGTTCAGTAATCCTGACTGTAGTACCTCTGGTTTGGCACTGCTGTACACATGCTACACAAAAAAAAGAAAACACAAAACAAAACAAACAAAAAAAATCGACAAGCATCGCATGATAGCTTGAACAGCCTGTTAAAATTAAAACTTACAAAGACAACAAAAGTGAAAAAACCAGTGCATTCTCACTTAACAGGACTACTATGAACAACAAACTCAATGCACACCAGTGTGTGCTATAAAGTACTTGCTCCACCAGAGGTTAGCATGGTATAAAAGAGCATAAATATATTTCAAGGACTGAGTGAATAATAGACATACAGCGTAACAAAAACAGACAGCAGTATGCACTGTTGGATCAAAGTGCACGGACCACCACCTGCAGCTGATTACAATCAGTGACAGGACAGGAGTCAATCCCACAATGCCTTGGCACAGATGACCTGCACTGAAATGGGAGGGGCCAACCTTTAAGACTGCCCAAGCCCGGCTGATGAATGGCGTCAGCCCGTTTTCGCCAGGCTGAGCACCACTGCTCATTTCGGGTCAGCTTCGGGGCGAAGGCTCCGAAAGGTGAGGGTTAAATTCCTGACCAGGCTGGAACAGCACAAGGGTCAGGAGCCATTATTTAACTGGGCCCTGCACTCGATAAGCTTCGCGAGTCAGTAGGAATGTCCGCAGATTGATTCCCACCCCCATATTAACCAGGACCATTGGACACCTGCACAGACTGCGGTATTTTTATTATAACTGAAGGACAAACACATTGCTGACCGCACATTCCTGTGGCGAAGGGTTTATCTGCATCAGTGACTGGTGAATTTATGAATGCGGTTTGCTAACGCGGCGGCTCGACGAGGCGTGAGGCGGTGTTTGAACACGTCTGCCTCGTCAGACGTCGATTAAAGGCCGGCCCCAAACGGCCCGCTCGGATGCGCTCCGGCACGGCGGTTATCTGCTCCGTCCGCCCCGCCCCGTTGTTCTACAGAACCCTCCGCCAATTCCATCACGAGAAAGACCTTTTGCGTTAATTTGCCGAGATCTCTGAGCTCACCAAAGCAGGGAAATGGAATCGAGCGAGTGAAATTCAAATTCTGAAAAGGGTTGGGGGAAATGTATTTCATTATTTCTTTTGAAATTACGGTCTCATTGTGTACAGCGACATGACCGCACTGACAGTGACAAATTGCCAGCTTTGTCTACCCCGCCAACTGCATTAACCATCCCGAGATTTGCTTTGGGTCAGGCTTTTCTGAAAACATCTTTAGAAAAGAATTTGAGTGAGTGTGAGTCATTAATGAAAATGAAGCTCACGTGCAGGTAAGATAGAATCAATGATTTGCATTGGAATAATCATTTCTACTGCGATATGAAGCAGGGTAATGGCAACGGCACAGCACATAAGTATATGTGTGTGTTGTACAACAGCACCATCCCGGAATTCAAAAGAGAGGCGTGAGCCTCCCCATCTGTTCACCCACCCTACAGCGCGCATAGCATTTATTCTGCCTGTCACAGGTATTTACATTGAGGTCCCCTCACACACATACTCAAACGCATAGACACTGCACATGCATGCTGATGCACACATATAAACATAAGGCATACAATTCTTTAACATCATTTACGATAGAAAAGAATGAGAGATTCTGGTCAGGTACATAAAGAAATGGTCTGTCTGATATATACTCAGGCCTTTGGCCACACAATTCTTTAAAAGATAAGAATAAAATTTGTCTTAAAATAGTCTAAACGTGTCCTCTTTTTTGTTACTCTTAATAGTCTAGCAGCCGCATGTTGTACCAGCTGCAAGAGAGGTAATGCGCGGTCGAATAATATGTCCCTTTGCTAAATTAAGCTGAAAGCACATATTTGAAATACATGCAAACAAGCACACACTCACACACGAGTGCCCCCCTCCCCCCCGCCACACACACGTAAGCAAGCATTGCACATACACACACACACCCACACACACACATGCACATAAACGCACACGCACACACACACATGCATGCATGCACATACGCATGCACACCCACGCACACACACATACACACATACATGTGAAAATGAAAGTAAAGCTTGCGCAGGCTGGTAAAGGGCAGAGAAAACCACAGGGTGGTGATAGAGTGAGATTTCAGCTTCTCATCCAGCTCTTGACAGCAGCAGCACAGTGCTGATCAGTGCAGGGCGCTGGGGCCCTGAATATGGATGGGCTCATTAGGGGAGGACTGACCGGTGCGCTGCTCCGGATCCTCCATCACCTGCTCCTCTCCTGTTCTAAATCAGCAAACCTGAGACATGCACATTACCTCCAATACTGTCTGGCGATCGCCTTGTTGAACAGGATCGCTGAAAAGCCATGCATGGGACTGGACTGAATCTGGTGATTGGATTTAGGTCAGGCAAGAAATCATTCGGTTTTTTATGGCCACTACCACAATGGCTTTATGGGTGAAAGACTGGGCTGCCAGATTAGAAATAACCCCTCAAAAATGAAATGCCTGAAGCTCCCAGAGAGGCCATGGTTGCCTGAGGTGCAGGCGACATTCTGAGTTTTGATGAGCTTCCTTTTGTAGGTTCTGCTTTATTCACATAGGCAGAAAGCAGATAGTAGCAGAGAAGGCACCATAATGAAGAAAGCATGATGGGGGGGGGGGGTGGGATCTGGTTCGAGAGTCGGCCACCCTAAGCACTGCACCACACATCCCACCACCTTCTTTCATTTTAACTGCGGAAACCGAGCGAACCTATCAGCTCAATGGGGCGTGACTCAATGCATGTGCCTCTGGGGGGTGGAGGAGGACAGGGGGCAGATGGGGGGGGGGGGAGCGGTTCATTGTTATATTGTTCAAAAACAATGTGCCTCCCATTGTTGGCTGTGTCCTAGTTCTGACCGAGCCTCTGTTATAAAGCAGGAGTTCTGAGAACCAGTTCTAAAAAACTGCACCTTTTCATTACAAAGCTTCCCATGGAAATGTAATTTTGGAAGATTCTGGAAAAAGACAATGAGGAAAACATCCTCAGATAACCTGAGCAAAAGAGTGCATTCTGACTGCTGCCTGTGTCTTTGCCTCCTATAAAACATTAGCCTACATGCAAGGGAACATTTACTCATCACAGTGTATATCATTACAATGTACCTGTTACAGTTGGCATTGTTGCATAATGGCTACAAAATTGGGCTTGTAACATAAAGGTCACAGGTTCAATTCCCAGGTAGGAATTGTACCCTTGAGCAAGGTACTTAACATGCATTGCTTCAGTATATATCGAGCTGTATAAATGAATGCAATGTAAATGCTATGTAAAAAGTTGTGTAAGTCACGCTGGATAAGACAGTGTCTGCTAAATGCCTGTAAGATGGTTTACACAGTCCTGATTATCAGATTTGATTTAATATAATATGATATGATGTCATACAAGCAGAACACGTGAACACAATTTGCACTGATTTTACAACACATCCGGATGCTTATAAACAATAAACCCCACTGTTGACTCCAAGAGGAACAAGAACATTTTTGTACAAAGTTCACATCAGTTCTAACTCTGACCCAGAATAACATCTTGGCATGACATGTGAAGAACTGCAATCCGTTGTGACATCTGCACCAAGAATTGCAATCTGTCATGACACCTGAACAGGGGTTACAATCGGCCATGCTAGTTGTATCAGATAGTCAACATAACTTAGGACAGTGAACACATTTTCATTGTCTGCATAATCCCACCAAAACAGCCGAATTTGACAGTGACTGCCTCTGACTGAGCTGTGTTTGAACAGCGGGCTCCCAGGTAATAGCATCGTTGCTCTTTTACACACCTACGGCGGACATGTGATCAGAGGTCCTCTCAAGGAAAACGACAGTGTGCCAGTCAACAAAGATAAACACGATGTAGAGATAAGTGATCAATGTACCGTAACCTAGCTCTGCGTAGCACAGGCAGACACCCGATACTCCTGGCGTGTGTTTGACCCACATCCACAGGCAGGGGGGGGAGGGGGGGGGGGATCTGACACACGATAGGCCATTTCATCTCCCAGCCTGAACCCCAGAGAGGGGCAGCCCCGTGTCTCGATCCACTGGGAGTGGACCCCGGGGACTCCCTGGAGAATTCTGGAGAGAGGCAGAGCTTCAGAAGGACTGGTGAGGATGGGGATTTGAAAGCCTCAGCAGAAGGGGTGCCAAAATAGGTGATATCCCCCAGTATGAAGAAGGGAGAAGCAGGTCTGGCACAAACCAGCCTGAAAAAGGCCTAAAACATGCTTCTGTATGTTGTAGGATTTTTTCCAGCCCGTGCTACTGAGAAGTCAGAATGAGATAGTGTTGTACCACGGACATATCACCAGGGGGCAGTGTGGAGCGGCTGAAATCCTGCATCTGCTGAACCGGTTGGAGAAATTAGATATAATCACATCTGGTGAATGCACAGCACTTTTGCCCTTGTATGTGTTTCCCATGGTGCCTAAATTAAAGGCCCAGATATGCCATAATAAACTACAAATATTCCTACACTTTCACTCACATGCACATACACGCGTATCTGCACACACACACACGCACATACACGCACACCATGCAAAGAGCACCACAGCCGTAATGAACGCACACATTTGCACGCACACCGATGTGTAAGTCATTCTCTCACTCCCGCTCCCTTTCGGATAGCTACCGTTCTGGCGACAGGGGCTCTGGGTTGAGCCACAGGCTCCAGTTAGATGGAGCCATGATGTGGACGTGCTGCACAGATACCCAGCCCTGGAGGCAGGTCACCGCTCCCACACAAACACCAGGCGATAGCACCACCTTTTTCGGCTCCACCCTGGGCACAGTCAGCCGACGCTCTGTGCCAGGCATTCCAGCCTGGCACCAAGTACACAAGCATACGCACACACACCCGTGCACACGCACACAAATCCGTACACACATACACACATCCCTGCACACACACACACAGATGCACAGACATTTGCAGACACACACATGCTTGTGCACGCACACACACACACACACTCACACAAGCACACACAGAGGCACACACACACACGCACACTCGCACACACACACACACATACAGTCACACACACACACACACACACACGCAAACAAGCACAGAAAACAGAAACACCCTGAGAGGCTCAGAGCAGACGAATCTGACAGAAAATCCAAGATAATCCTTGTTTTTTGCTTCCCTTTTACCTCCCCAATGGCTTCTACACGCTCATCTCATTAAAACTTCACTCTGCTGAATGGTCTCACTAATGAGGCTGGGCTGAAGAATGCCATTAAGGATTTCTTTACTGGACAAACGCTGTTATCAGTGGTGTTTTTAGCTTGCTGAGGCTAACAGAAATCTGCTGCCTCAATTTGTATGATAAGAACCACGGTGGCGGCTGAACTTTGAACAGAAGCTCGGGACAAGCCCAGGGACTCACAAAAACTCAAACTGTTACAACTTGTCATTTAATGACACTTACTTCTCGCCACAGGGAAGCTGCACATTGCCGATGAGCCCACAGCACCGTAAGCATCAGCTGAAACAAAAGTTGGGCTTGTCTAATTGGCACTGGATTCCCTGACAGCAGGATTTCTTCTGTTACTGTGACCAAAGGCAAATTAAAGTGCGATGAGGAAGACAAGACAGTGGCTAAGGGGCGAATTTAATGAAAAACAGCAAACTGAGGAAATAAAGTAACATTCTGGTGAGAGGCACAGGAGAACCTGAGAGGACGATTTCAGCAATGCAATAATAGTGAACCTCCACCAGCAGCCCACTGAAACGTAATTACGGGGAGAAGTCCTGCTATTCAAAACTTTGTATACTGCAGTGCAGAGTGGGGCAGTGCAGTCAAGCACAATGTCATGTTTAAAGGGTAACTGTTTCCTGCCCACACATAATTAAGCTATGCCATACTGTATGATTAACCATTGTAAGCAATTTTACAACAACAAAAAATACCCCATACAAAACCATGTAACAACTAATAGGTAAATCTATTTAGATTACAGTAATTCTGAGAACAGATGACAGGTTAGAAAGCGCAGACCCACAGTGCCTTATATGAATCTCATGCACCGGAGAGAGGTTTCGGAGCTGCAGTCCTGAAATCTGCATGCGTTCCTTCACTCTGCAACAGAAGGCCATCGCTGGCTCCTCTGTTACTCGGCCACAGGTTTATAAGTCCTTTAACCCCCGTGGCCGGTCAATCGTTCCCTGTCCCGGGACCGAACTCCGGCCCCGTGTGAGATAAGAGGGTATGGACAGGGAGACGCCCGTCCGCGTGTACCACGGGCATCGATACAGCGCCGGCGGAGCGCGATGATTAATCTACGCCCCGCGTGCCCAAACAGCCAGCTCTTTCAGGGGAGAGCTCTGCAGCCATTCATCACCCGCGGGAACGCTGTCCTCCAAGCCACATTACAGCAGACCTCAAAAATGCTGACTTAGTGTGAATCCATGCATGAATGTGTACGTTTATATATATCTATATCTATATCAATTCTGTATATATATATATATATATGTATTTTGTGCATACATTTATGCGTGCATGTGTGTGTCCAGGGGAATATAGGGTGACTGTGTAATTTTTAGGGAACTGGGCTTGCTACTCTGAAGGTTGTGGATTCGCTGCCCAGGTGGGGCACTGCCATTGCCCCCTTCAGAAAAGCGCTTCAACTCAGCAGAATACCCAGCCTTATGAAATGCAGCGTATGCACAAAGAATGCAAGCTGCTGTGGATAACTGTAAAACTGTGTGTGCTGAACCCAGCTCCTGGGTGTGTTGGGCAGACATGCCGGCTTCACAGCCTCACCGTATGAGAGAGGCGCTGTCACTTATCACTGACTGAAACAGCAGCGCAGTAGCCATGCGGCTGCGAGGTGGGTCCTGGGCAGGGTAGGCTGGCACTGTGCGCCCGCAAAGACCTTATCAGCCGTTACCAGCCCGCTGACTGCTACGTCTGTGCTTTTCTGTTTACACATTACAGTGGCCTTCTGGGATTTATTTGAGTCCCACACCCGCTACCCCCCCTCCCCGATATCAGCACAGCCATAAGGCATCTCACAGTTTCCATTATGCAGGGCTACACAGCAGTGTTTTCGCACTTGTCACTGTTGCTAGGGCAACCTCTAGCTCTTCCCTCTCCCTCTCCTTCCCCCCCTGTCCCCCTTCGCCCCCCGCCCCATTCCCTCTTAAGGCATCACTCTCCATCCAGCCCACCCCCACCCCCCGACTGAGCACCAGTCAAATGTATCGCCTTTTGTGCTTCGTCCCTGCGTGCAGAATTCATTAATATCCACTCCGCGTGTTCGCTTAATGGCCTCTTAATGAGGAACGAGCATCAGAAGAGAAAACTGCTCCCTCCACCTGCAAAGTGTACACAAGTGCACATACACAGAGCCAGGCTCCCTTACAGCCTGAATAATCTGAATAATGTACTTTTGTTCTTGACATTTTAATGGAGAGAGAGAGATAGATAAAGATAGAGAGAGAGAGATAAAGAGTGAGAGAGAGAGAGAGAGAGAGAGAGAGACAGAATATATAAATGAAATAAAACAAGAACTAAAATAAAAACAAGTAGTCCACTACCTCCCTTGAAATACTGTACCAGCAACTGGAAACTATCTTGGCAGCTGGGAACTGGCAATATTGACCAGATGTAATTATGACAGACAGAGAACTGGAGCAGATAATTCACCCTGCGAATCTGGGATGTGGATTACATAAGTGATCTGAATGCACAAACTCTGAGAAAAACAGCACACAGGATTCCAGGAGGACTGGATTAATATATTCCCCTGATTGCTAGGCTAAATCTGCATCAACGACACTTTTAGAAAACAAACAGGGCACAGGCATCCATTTGCTCTGTAATCTAAGCTCCACATTGCTGCTTGTACACTGATGGCATCAAACCCACACGGAGAGAGGAGGACAGGAAACACTGCTGCAAGCTGTCAACATTCATTCTCATAATGAAAAATCAACTGTCATTTTGAAACATTTAGGACAGAAAAAACTTCTAATTAATTTCCATAGCCAAAAGCTCCTTGTTTGCACTTTTAAAAATGAATACAGCTCTCTTGAACCATGACATACAGTATAAGATAATCTTACAAAACAAATGAAATTTATAATCCGCAGGAACAAGAGCATCCCCATGAGCACACTTCAGAAACAATGTATTTAAAACTAAATATAATAACCGTAATACCAAAAACACAAAATGACTTTCATTTCCATCTTCAGGAAAAACACTTAACGTCACTTAATACTACAACACACAAACTGTGTCAGCACTGGCCAAACTTTGCGGAGCCTGCTTCTGTATAGTCTACCTGAAGCCAGCCAAGGCGGTTTCTATGGCAATATGACAGCTTCTGGCTGGTTCTGGCTGGTTCCAGGCATCCATGTGAATCCCCATGCAGTTCAGACAACATAGTTTTTTCATTCTGTGAAAAACCCCAGCTGGAATAATTCTACGGTCTTTGTCCACATATCACTGATAGTGTAAACCAGGGGTGCATAACTCCAGTTCAGGAGGGCCAGGCTGCGTGGTCGTTTCGGGTCCCAAACAGTTGCCTTAGTATTACCTTTCTGACAGCTCTATAAACTACGCTGGATCACTCCTGTACTTCAGCACAGTAATGGCTTTAGGGAAGACCTGCGGTCTGCGGCTGCAGCTGGTGCTTATACACACGTCAGACCAAGATATTATGGAGTTAATTAAACGATTAAGAGCAGAAGTTGGCTCAAGGTCATGAAACATATCAGCCCTGGTTGTGTACCTCTGGTGTAATCAGAATCAATAATCAACACTGAACTGCTGGGGTCCTACATAGGACTTACTGTACATATAATCAGTATCATGTACTCAAAAAACGCTTAGTTTGGATTATTTGTAATGGTTGGTGTACAAAACTTTGCAGAGTGACTAACTAATATATATATATATATATATATATATATATATACATATAACCAACAAGTCACAGGCAGGTGTAGGTGGCACCACTCTAAAAATCTGATCTTCAGAAGTCAGGGCAAAGAGTTCAGCAGTAGGTGAGGCTGGAATGGCTGAAAGCTGAAGTGGCATCATGGGACTTATGAGACCCCACAATGCAAAGGGGCCTTGGTGGCACACTGTCTGCCTGGTAAACCAGGCAGGATGCCCTGCACCCACATTCTCTCTCACCCACGCGTGCCTTTCCCTGGCAGAGCTGGACTGGGGTGATCTGCAGACTTGCAGCCTCACCAGGCTAACACAGCCCTGGGGCCTCCTCTCCGCTACACTACATTCAACTCCACTCAACTCAACTCTGTTCACATCCCCATGGCTGTTGCTGGGTAGCTGAAACCAATTGAAAGCCACCAGAAGCCCCAAGACGGTATATGATTGGTTGAATCTGTGGGGGGGTTGGGTCTGTTTGTCGTGAGTCATTGTCAGGGAAAGATACTGAGGAGGAAAGTAAGATGTCAACATGAGCAACTCTGTTCCTCCTCAACAAACCCTTCAGCTAAGACCTCTTTTTAGCTCCAAAACAGTGCATTTCAGTGAAGGTCAATGATTGAAAAACCATCCCAAAACATGTCCAAGCATGATGTCCAGAAAAAGCATTAGAAAACAATCTAGGACAGTTTTGAACTAGGCCAGGAGTGGATGTGTGGGTGAGCAGATCTAGATTATCAAGATTTGTGTCAATATTACTATTTACTTGCTGGGAAAACACATATATCAGTGGCAGGTTACATAGATTACATTTGCATATCATCCTTGCAGAAAGTATGGGTATTAGCAGAAGCAATTCAGGATAAACACCTTGCTCAAGGGTAGAACAGCAGTATTACATTTGCAATTTGATGTGCTACAAGACATGTTTTTCAAAAGCCACTCCATTGAAACTCCATTGATCATTGTGCTGCTTCCAGAAGGCGGCACACTACCATTCTTGGCACCTCTTACTCCACATACATTCATCAATTTAACTTACAGAAGAACAACCATACCTTCCCAAACATACAACAGTAAGGAATGGAGTCTACTGCTGATAAATTTATTTAGATTGATTGGTGAAGTACCCCAGGAGCGAGCCCGGTGAGTCTTCCTGTTCCTCAGTGTCACACACTGATCTCCGCTGTCACGAGCCGCACTGGGCACGCCCACAGCGCCCGCCAGTCATGGCAATGTCCTCCCCTGGGAGCAGACGGCAGCCCTTCGGAACGGACGCGCGGCACAACGACAGAAACGTCAGCACCCTACCCCTCCGTGCTAAGCCTCATTCAGCGTTAGTCACGCTAACAGACTGAGATTGCTGCGTATCCCCCCTCTCTTTCTCTGTCTTCTCAACACTGGCAGCTATGCTGCCGCCATGTTACACAAGGAAACACAGTGTGCGGTGCTACCTGCAAACAAAGGTATTTACAGGACACTGATGTGTTATGCAGGAAGTCCTGCTTTCTGTTTCCAAGAGGCTGATAACAAAACTGCATTAACTATTAACCGCTTCAGGTCTCTCTCTCTGTCACGCACACACACACACATACACACACATGTACACATACACCTACACCTACACATACACATACCTACACACACACACACACACACACACACAGGCATGTACACATACACATACACACCCACACATGCATACACACACACACACACACACACACACACACACACACACACACAGACACACAAGGACACACACACGCACACACACACCTATCTGCACCTGTATGCAGCTGCCCCTATAAACATGAGTCAGCTGATGTCAGCAGATAGACCCAGAGACAGATCGTCTGACAGGTAAAACACCTCCCAATGTCTCCAAAAGGGACGAGACGTGCAATACACACCGCTGACCACAAATAAGAGACGCCCTAGCAATGCAAACGGCAAACGGATATTTACAGAGAGACAGATTTAGTGAGTAAAACAGAATTATCAAAAGAAGAAAGGAAAGAAGCATCACTCTCTCTCTTATCTAAATATAACCTCTGTCTGCCCTCTCTCCTCGAAAACAACAACCGAACAGCACTCGTGGGGCTGAAATAGGACCCCCCCTTCACACCCCTACACGTCTGCTACATCACTTTCAACCAGAACCCCACAGAAATAAGGAGATGTCCCCGCTGCAGCCGGTGCTACGTAAAACTGAAAAAGATAAACAAACCACGTCAGGGCTGATTCCTCCCAGCTCCTTCTCTTACCGCTGGCGTGAGCTAAGCAGACGGGCTAATTAGGCTCCGGACAGTAACGGGGGACTCACCGATGTGGCAGGTGCCCGTGGAGGTAACCGTGGAGCAGGGGCAGGGGAGACAGGAGTCTGTCAGGGCAGCATCCGGCCTCCTGTAGAAATTGTACTTGCATTCCTCACAGCTGGGTCCTTTTGTGCTGCCTTGGCAGTTCAGGCAGATGCCTGAAAGAAAATAGAGAGAGAAAAAAAACACACACAGTTAGCTTATGTTGACTAGCGTTGGGAGGGATGGAAAAAGTGTTGGAACTGTTCCTAAAGTGGTTTAAAAATGAAAATAAAGGAACAATGAGAGAGTGTATGCATGTGCATGAGTGGTGCAGATAACCCATCAGAAGTGCTAACAAGTTCACATGACAACAGAACTCAAGCACTGGGAACAGCTTCTACTAGGAAGCAGCTGCCTGGTAAGGGATTTTGAGATTTGCAGGTTAAATTTGAATCTTTGAGTTGATTCAGAAAACAGGTTATAATACCACACCAAAGTTAGATCAGAGTCAGGGGAAGGTGACACATTTCCATCAAAGAAATAGTTTTCTGTACAGGAAAAGCAAAAGTCAACACTTTAAAATGTTGTAAATTTTATTGCATATGGAGGCATACACAATACTGCCATTTTTAAAGGGACAAAACCAATTTTGAACAGTTCAGCTCAAAATCCTTCACCTTGCAGCTTGACAATGACCCCAAACTTATTGCTAAAGCAACCAAGGAGTATTTCCGGGTTAAAAAGTGGAACTGGCTAAATCAACCTGAATCCACTTGAACATGCGTTTCACTTGCTGAAAACAAGAATGAAGAAACAAACAGGAACTGAAGATGGCTGCAGTACAGGCCTGGCAGAGCATCACCAGGGAATATACCCATCATCTGGTGATGTCAATGGGTCACAGACTTCAGGTAATCAGCAAAGGCAAATGATTTGTAACCAAGTACTAAATATGATGACTTTATTACAGATTATGTTAATTTGTCCCATTACTTTTGCTCCTTTAAAATAGGGGGGACTATACATATAAAGGCTGGATGTAAATGCCCACAAATTAAAGCTGACAGTCTGCACTTTCAAAATAAAAATATTCACTGTTCACAAAATAATCCAAAATATTCACTGTTAAAAATCCAATGAGGTGGAGTAGAGGCAAAACAAAAATAATGTCTCCATCCAAATGATGTTGCATTTAACCTTAGATCACCCTATATCTGCAGATGCTCTACAGAGAAATCACAAAGGCTAAAATTACAAGGAAATAAGAGAGATTAATTAGTAAGATTACAAGGTTACCTTCTAACTTTTACACATTTAGATTGTGCATTTAGAATGAAAAGAGAAGGGACAAACAAGGTGTACTGTATTTTGGGGTGCCTACTCAAATCTACTAAGTATCTCAAATAATAATGCAAATATAAGCCCCACCCTTTCAAGAGAGTGTTCTTATCAACTCCTGGGAGTCTAACTCCACCAAAATGTTTAAGGGAGTGTTCTTATTGCTATTTCTGACGGGTGTAAATTTCACCTTAATATTTAGCTGAGCATTTGTATAGGCTCCCGGGAAAGTTAAATCCACCTTAGTTACAGTAAATCTTCTTTAGGTAAGCCTTTTTTGTTGCGTCGCAAAAGCGCAAACCTCAATTTGGTGCTTAGCGTGAGATGGCGGACGCAAACAGCCGGAGCCCAGTGATTACGGACAGGACAGACTCATCCGGCGCATCGCACGCCGCCGGGAATCGCACTCGACGGGGTTACATAAGAGCACCGCGTTCAGCCGCCCCGTCGCTTCGCCCTTTATATCAAATGGCGGCTTTAACAAAGGCCTTAATCGCTGGCTCCTGCAGGACAGTCGGGCCTTTTGTGCGCTGTGCTACGGGCTACAGTTGCGCTTCCAGTTTTTCCCCCTCCTTTTCAGATGTTGGCTGCATTAAAAAAAAAAAAAAAAAAGAACATTGAAATATGAACAAGCAACTGCCGCCTGTTTTTGATCACCACCAGCAGAGAAGAGTTTGATTGGCCGATGAAAGCAGCAGTATAACGCACAATTCAAATGTTAATGAGCAGATGCACATTGCCAATGGAGGCTAGGACACCTGGTAATTGAAGTTGAGAATATGCATTAGCAGAACATAAGAACATGTGCAGAGGGGCTTCAGCAACAGCATGGCTGTCTCTTAGGGACATGCCCCCCATGAAATGAAAGACAAGAACCTGGGTCAAAGGGCACAAAATGTGCATGTGCACACACACACACACACACACACTCACATACACACACACACAGACACATCACACACACATTACACAGGCACACTCATCACACACACACACACACTCACGGGAGTGCACGTTTACACAGACACACTCTCATGGTAGCATATCAGGTGCTAGCCCACACAGAAAGACACACACACACGCATGTGGCAGCTGGCTATTGTCTGCTCATGTCCTCCAACTCCACTCCTCTTTCTCTCGTCTCTCCTCAGTCCCTCCTCCCTCCTCACCTTGCCAGTGGGCCTTTTCCCTCACCCCCTTTCTTTCCCCTATTCCATTTCTCTCTCCCCTCTTTCAATTTCACCCCATTTCCCCTCCTTCTTCTCCTCCTCCATATGTGACGGGCTGTTCTCCAGTTCTCAGGTTCTTCGGTCCCAGAACAGATTGCAGATGGACCCCTCGCCTACCCACAGCTGAGGGTTCACCGTCTGTGGTGTGTGTTCGGCACAGTGCAGCACCGTACCACATTATCTGCTAGGCCACGACGGAGCACTACACACTACGTAATACTCGTGTGCGTATGTGTTGCGTGAGTGCACGCACATGCACTTACATCAGATTATAGGCTGAAAATGATTATTCATAATTACGGAACACCTGTCTTTCTGATGGAGCTCTTCCAGGAGAGACATATCAATCAGTCATACTGCTCAGTTCTTCACGAACCCAGCAGTGGTCCCTTCTCCAATCATCTACCTTCTGCACATCAAAAGAGTTTAGACAAAGGGACAGGAAATGAACTGTTTAACGAGTGCCTGGCTCGTTTGTATCGGAGGAGCCATCTGCTCGGCGAGTCACATGACACGCGGGCGCGGCAGCGGTAATCCGTTAAGAAGCCGCCGCCGCCCCTTTCTCCCCTCCTTCTTCCTCTTTGCATTCCCTCACTGCGCTCTGGACTGCTTTTTGGGAGCGCTTGATCAAGCTGTTCTGGAAGGATTACCCAGAATGCACTGAGCCCATCACTGCAGGGGTTGGAGTGGCACTTCTAAATTGCATGCCATATGAAAAGCACATTTCACACAGTGGAAAGCCGGGAGCTATCTGTACAGTGGGGGAAGGGGGCAGTCTTATCCGAGCCCGTGGTGCACGGGCAGTGTGTGTGTGTGTGTGTCTGTGTCTGTGTGTGTAGAGTCTGCGGTGTGTTCATAGCACTGGTCGGACACCTTTGGGAAGGCAACTCCGTGCACAAACCCAGCATGACTCCACAGTGAAGATTTTCCAATTCTGGAATACAAAGGAAATTCTAAATTCCTGTTGGTATTCTCAGAACATTGCTATAATCTTCAATTGTCATTTAATTGCCTCTGGGCTGTGGTGAGAGGGAGTAAGGGAGTATAAAATGAACATGTTACACAGCCCCCCTCCTCCACCAGCCCCTTTGAATAGCAGATGTGATGAGCTGAGTGTGCTTAAGGCCGTATGCTGTGCAGGGGTGGTATCACATCAGATCCAGCAGATACAAAGACTTCACCAAACACACGTGCCACACCCAGAACAGCGAGGTCTTTCAAACGGGAGACGAGGGCCTGTATTCATAAAGCATATCAGAGCGGGGATGCTGATCTAGGATCTGGCTTCCCCTGTCCATGTCCTAACCGTGTCCATTACGAGCAAACATGCTAAACTGATCTGAGATCAGCTCTTCTACTCTTGAGATGCTTTATGTATAAATACACAGATCTGTGGATGCAGGGAGGCAGAGGTGAGGTTGCTGGTTAACTGCTGCGGACAGCAGAGTCTGATGTTCCCGTTTAACTGCTGTGGCCAGCAGATCCGCGTGCCCGTCCAGACCCGCACGCAGGGAAACAACTGCCGTTGCCGTGCCAACCTGGCTCTCTCCTCAGACAATCCCGAGACAGAGAGCTGGCCGTAGCTGGAGGGAGCTTCAGACGGCTGAGAGAAGTAATGTGCTTAGTCCCGCGTGGCTGGGTCTATTAAGCCTTGTCTCTTAATGTGCTGTGCCTTCCCCAAAAAGAAGGGATTTCCTCTGCTAAAGACCAGCTCTGAAATGGCACTACGCGCCCTGCTGGTACGTGGCTCTCGAAAACCCCAGCATGGGCCCATAACGCAATAGCAGTTTTAGCTATCTTTGTGTTTCATTTTTTCTTTTGGTGTCATCTGTGTATTTGCCCCCTGATAGAAAACTAGTTGTCTCATCATGCCAATAAAGCATTTCTGAATTTGAATTTGAGGCTGAGGCAGAGAGACAGAAAGAAAGAGTGGAGAGAGAGAGATACTGAAAGCAAGAGATGAGGCGAAATAGAAGAGAAAGACAGGCAGAAAGACAGAGTCAAAGAAAGAGAGGAAAACAGAGTGAGGAAGACAGAGAAAAATAAAGTATGGATGCGGGAGACTCTAATCCAATCAGTCATCCGTGTCGCTGTGAGTTTGCTGTTTTCTGCGAGCCGTGTCAGTCAGCGCCGGGGACGACGGCAGTAAGCAGGCAGATCGGGGGGGGGGGGGCGAGACTGATCGGCCCGGGACACAGAAGTGACAGGGCGTGGAGCGGCGAAACGCGGATCGCGCTGACGCGACCGCGAGGTTCAGCCGGGCGTGAAGCTCATAGGCTGGAGCTTGAGACGCACTGCTGACCGCTCGGCGACCTCTCCAGACGGTTCGGAAGTTTACCTTGAACGACCGCGCTTAGCACAAAACCAGAGCTTGCAGAGGAGAAGAGAACTTCCGAGGGCTGCTGTCCAGCTCTAGGAGAAAATAAGGGTTTTCATACGCTCCATAACTTCAGTCAATAGCAAAACCCGCGGGGACCAAAAAACAATTGCTGATCATTTTAAGACACAAATCTTATAAATCATATTCAATTACAGGCAAGTGTGCTGCTTCAGCTAATAAACCTGAGCACTAATGTGAACATAAATAAGTGCCTGAGACCCACAGCTCATACTGGATACTGACAGACACTAAACAGGCAGACGACCAAAATGACACCAGTGTAAAGCCTGTTCATTTTAGGGGGTCCATCAGAGGCTTAACAACAAGTCAAATCCAATCTGAGCCGCTGCTTATACTTGGAAAGGTTACCATCTGGCTGACAGATGGAGTCAAACATTCCCCCCGTACCCCAAACCCCACACCCAAAGCCCTGTGTAACCTATGACAGGCCCACACATGGACACACAGAAATGCACACACACAGACACACACACATGCACGCACACACACACACCATGCACACATACACACACAAACACCATGCATGCACGCACACACACACACACACACACACACACCATAAACACACACATACCACGTAAACACACACACACACACACACACACACACATACACACACGAGTGATGACAGGACAGTTTTTGCTTCTGCGTAGTCAGCAGAACGGTCAACACTCCTTACCCAGTCTATTGTTTCTATTCATCTCACTGTTCATTTTTCTATTTGTTCATAACCAGGCAAGAAAAGCTGACATGATTGTTCTCTGAGGAATGTGCAGTGTTTCTGAAGTTAATTTATTAAAAAATGTATGTTTCTTCCACCTTTTCCTTATTTACGGTGTAAGCAATATTGCTTGTTTGGCCCAGAGGGCAAAGCTCTAAAAAGGTCACCCTGTGCCTACAGAGTTACCCTGTCATTTCCAAAACAAAAACGCTGAATAAATTCTTAATTTACTTCTCCATCTAACCATGCAGAATTTGAAGAGTTCATATTTATATTTTATTTGAGCCACCTGACTGCTCTCAGAAGAGTGGAGAGCCAGGCGGAGGGCGGGGCTACCATTGTAATTAAACGGGCGGGAACACGAAGCCCCGCCTCTTCACCGGTCCGCCAAGCGAGGCAGCGGACCACTGAGGCTCATGTCAGGGATGCGAGCCGGAAAAAGAGCCATACGTGCATCTGAGGCCGAATAAGAGGAAGGAGAGCCGCATTGATCCCCGCAGATCAATCCATAACCTGGCGAGGCAGGGCGCTGCATCAGGAACCCATCGCACAAAGACTGAAAAGACTCTTCTGATACCTTATCAATGGCCATCAAACACACTTCAATCAATCAACCCTGGCAGCGAGCCCAAGGGGTCGGCTGATGAAGCAGGCCGCGCAGAACCGCGTACATTTATTACACCGTAAAAGACGCTGTCAGCTACAAACGCTTTGGACCGGATTCAGTCCGCATTTGTCATCCTTTACCATGAGTTACAAATAAATTCACCTGTTCTTTTTTCTTCACAGAAACACAATTTGGGGAATCAATTGTGATGACGGCTGAAGACTGTGTAAACAAACAAGAACCATCTAACCCTTGCGTTTCTTTTGAAGTCGATGCTGAGGAAACTTTTGAATGAAACCAGGCCTTGGTTTCTCCTGGCCGCCGACCATCACGGATGCAACGCGTGGAATTAGTCCCCGCTTTGTTTCTGCTCCCTCGTTGCCCGTGCCCAGAAACGGCTCTGCATAAAGCACTTGAGAACACCAGAAAAGATCAGACCGAAATCTAAAAAAAGAGAAAAAAAAACTTTCTCAGCAGGAGCAGCAGCAGCAGCTCATCAGCCGTTGAGAATGATCCGGACGAGGAGGTCTGCTGCAGCTGTGCGATGTGTGGCGTCTGGAACAGGGGCCCGTTAATTACATCCTACGCCGTGGCGCAGGGGGGCGAGGGAACCGAGCGGCGCGCGTTCTGAACCGGAGAGCAACGGGCTCGGCGAGAGACAAATTCAATAACCTCCACTTCAGCAGGGCTCACAAATGTTATTACGAGCTTCACTTTTTTTTTTACGAAGAAATCGAATCGTGATTCAAAGCCCCGGAAAAGCGAGACTGAGATTGCGTGCGAGACCCGTTCGAGCCAGGGCAGTCACAGAAGAAGAGAAAAATAAAAGAGAGAAAAAATACAGATGTAGATTTCCTGCGCACCAGACCGTGGACCCCGGCGCAAACAGCTATTACTCACCGCATCTAAGACCATTATGTGACATGTTTGCGTTAGCCCCTGTTTAATGGCGTGGATCGTGCAAACAAACGACGGCATTAGCGCAAGTGGGCCGGTCGTGCTGACGCAGGGGAGCCTGCGGTTGAGCCCAGCACAGCACAGCTTTCTCCTGTTCCTTACTGTGGCTTCAGTGAGTACAGACTGTGACAGACGCTCAACGGTCTGTGCATTAAATCATACACGCAAGAAAAACCATAGAGGCGCTGCGGGAGGGATCAGGTGCCTACAGCGGAAAAAAACTGTTTGCAGTAAGTTCTAGAATGATAAAACTGAATATGGCAGGTAAAGAAACCTGCTTTAAATGAACTAGCAATAAAATAAATACACACACGAATAAACACCTAGACAAAATGCTCTGCTGAGAGTAAGAAAAATACTGGAACTGTTGGATGGCTACTGTATATTTTACATTTTTTCTTTCAGCAAGAATGAGGGAAGCAGCCTGATCCGGAATGCTACCAGGCACGCGGTGCCATTCAGCACTTGATCCAGCAGATGTAAGACACGAGAGCACGGCATTAACTCGATAAAGACCAATCGTGCCGCTAAAGTGTTCAGGAAGTGCGCAATAATTCGTTTATCGCTTTTTGCCACTTAGCTGATGCGTCCCGGATCGAGGGGCCACGAGAAACGGGGGGGGGACGGAGTAAAACTCGAAACGCCGGGCACTCCCCAGCCCAGCCGCAGGGGGTCTATTTCAGACACAAAAGGGTTCGAGCTGCTTCACCGACTGCAGACAAAAAGTACAAGACTCCCGTTTGATATTCCAATAAGCCTTTCCCTGCCTCAAGAGAAGGTATGCCAGCCACCGTGCACAGTAAATCAATTTAACTGTCTCAGCATATGTACCTTTATAAAGCTCAGCTTTATTAAAGAGAGTGTGTGAGAAGTGAAAATGAAGTACAGCCACTTTAGATAAATTAGATAAATATACCCCCCCCCCCCCCACCCCCGACAATATTAGATGGATTTAAATGATCCTGTATGAATAAACAAGACAAATGTGTCTGCATGCTGCTTTTTGGTTTGTTTTCTCTTTTTTGGCTGAAATTGAAAAAAAATGGTGAAGTCTGTGAATGCCAGACAACCGGTAGGATAACATTTACAAACACCACAAGGTCTGATTTAGAGGAGCAATGGTATTACTGAAGAGAGGGAGTTATGTGTGCGTGCGCACGTTTGTGTGAGTGTGCATGCATGTACTGTATGTGATGAGCGTGGTAAAGAGTTCAGTAGTGAATGCAAAACATGCAACACTGTACGGTGGCCTCTCTCACCTGTAACCTTTAGAAGACAGGTAGGTACTCATCTGTACCTGTTAGAGGACAGATACTGTAGGTACTCACCTGTATCTATGAGAGGACAGGTAGGTACTCACCTGTACCTGTGAGACGACAGGTAAGTACTCACCTGTACCTGTGAGAGGACAGGTAAGTACTCACCTGTACCTGTGAGAGGACAGGTAGGTAATAACCAGTGCCTGTGAAAGGAAAGGCACTCACCTGTAGCTGTAAAGATAGGTAGGCACTCACCTGACTGTGGATGGCAGTAGCTGGAGTGGTTGTTGCACTGGCATGGCTGGCACCCCGTGTTGCTGAAGTGGAAGTACCCCGGCTGGCACTCGTCACACTTGGGGCCGTACACTCCGATTTTACACACACATGTTCCGGAGCTGAAGGACAAACAGAAGGAAAGGGAAAAAAGGAAATGATTTACGAGGAGCTGCATGCAGCCAGGCCAGCTGGACTCCTCATCATAAACAGCCGATAACAAGGCAACGGTTCACAGTAGTGGTTAAGTTGTTAAGCTTACAACACAGAGGTTACAGGTTCAAAACTCCCAGTGGAGCAATGCCACTGCATCCGGGAGCAAAGAACTTAGCCTGGGTTGCTTCAACGCAATTATTTAGTTGTATTTCTGTTACTTACAGAAAACAAATAAACAAATTGCAAATGGTATAATCTGCTCTAGACAAGTACATCTGTTCCAAAATAAACTAAACAACACAAAGGCTTGGACTGGCAGGATTTGTGTTTGTGGTGCCAACAAACTATGAGCTGAGAACTGTTAATGACTTGTGTTCTTGGCTTTCTTAGGGGGACCAATTACCCCTTGTTAGGACAACCAGGTTAACAGCTGGTCGTTGCCCTTTGAACTCTGAGGGATAAATGGCCTGACTCTTCAATACATCAAATACTGTGGCTTTCTCCTGACCTCTTAAGTTAACCATTCATAAACATCCTTCCCCCTAATTCACATTTCTGTCCTCCCCTCCTCCCTGCAGTTAATCCTTGCCTATCTCTGTGGAGGCGCCCTCTTTGTTCTGGAAGCTTCCAGTGCACTGGACACTCCATTCTGTCCCCCAAAGATTACAGGGCTCTGGCTTGTTCTGTTTTTAATCTAATGATCATGCGTTGTGAAACCACTGTCCAGAGTTCACAAGCAGAGAGGCCAGGCCGCGCAAACAGAGGGAAAAAGCACAGTCTCACCAACGGGCAGATCAGAACAGGTTTACCAGGCACGTATTTATAGTGTCAATGTAGAAATTATACCACTACCTCTTCATAGTGTTAAGTTGAAAAATCCAAGGACACAATCTCTTTCTTTGGTTCCCACATAAACAGGACGTCCGCCGGGCGGGGCACGCGTCAGGGCAAGGACGCTCTGACCGTGACCGTGGAAACGTGAGCTTCTCAGAGCCTCTTTGTCCTGAGGCTCGTTCGGTGAGTGAGGAGGCCTTGAGCAGTAAGTGGGCCCTGAGCCGCCTTTTCACTGGAGGCCATTTTCCCTCAATGTGACAGCAGCCAGAGCGGTGGCCTTCACTGCGAGATGAGCAGTCAGTCAAAAGAGAGCGGCCTTTATGAAACGGGTTGTCCTACGTCCGCCATAGACACGCTCACTTTCGAGCGCTGCATGCTGATAAGCCTGTCTCATTTCCACCCATGTGAACCTGACATGCACGGTGATATGGTGAAACCTCTGAATGCTCGATTAGATTTTTTAAGCGATTGATTTTTTAACGTCTTCTGTTCTTCGGTTCAGCTCTGTAGTGTCACACAGAGCGGTGAACGATTCGCACAGAATTACAGGGAGAGAGCTTGATTCATTAGTCTGCCCGCAGGTAAAATCCATTTGATCTTTATTGAAACATTATTATGAATAAACCTCTAAATAATCCCCCACTCCACTCCTTGCTGAGTATGATAGTTTTGAGAGAGACAGAGAGAGAGAGAGAGATAGAGCAAGTCGAAATATGCCTGCTGTATCTCTTGAAATAGAGAACCAGTAACTGGGAAATCTGGCAGCGTCCGCCAGATGCAATTACGAAAGAACTGGAGCAGAGAAATAATTTTGTGACAGAATCTGGGAGAGAGATTTGTTTATTGCTTTCGTCTGTAAATACGATGCAGACGGTTAGGCTTGGCCGGGGGTCAGCACAGAACCGGGAGGGCTGAACGTGTGCCCGGCTCAATTCGGCTGTTGCAGCCGAAACAGTTCCACGCAGACGCGCGCAGAATCTATCTTCATTAGGGAGTAGTAAAGAAATTAATGTCCTGCCTGACTCTGCAATAAAACCGAAGGAAGACCCGACACTTAAATTCACTGCGCTCATCGATTTAAAAATGCCTTGACGAAGATGTGCTCGCTCTGCCCCGTCCGGCCCCGCCCGCCTCACTCTGAAGCATTAGCTATGCGATGGTGCACCGAGAGCTACATGCACTGCTGGGAAATGGCACAGCAGCGCAAGCTGGTGCTCTGTACATAAAACACTGGGAGGGGAAGGTAACCTTTGGCTGTCCACAGACACGGCAGTATCGATTTTTTTTTTAAAGAGCTAAAGCCTTTTTTTCCACCAAATGTCCTCATGACAGTGAAGCATCAGGAGCGAAGCGCGTTCAGTCTCCTCAAAGCAAACACGTAAACACTTCCCAGTCATTTGCAGGGTGCTGTGCGGGCACTCAAATTCAACTTAACATATTCCCCGACACACTGGGAGGACATCAAGCTGTCACAATCCAGACAGCTCAAAGAGAATTAGCGAGGGTTGGCATAATTACACAACAGGAAGCATTTGATTAAAACCACATCTGTAATTATCCCAAACAGAGACATAAGACATGCAGCCAGCCTGTGTTGCAATTTCACGCCCCCAAAGCTTTCCAGTGAGCCAATTTTTGGATGAGTAAAAAAAAAATTCTGGCTTAAGGCAGTCTCGTTCCTTATCTATCCTTCAACATGTTATTGCTGGTGGGAGAGTGAGGCTTATTATTCTTGTTCTGAGCACATCCACCGTGTAGCACTGAGTGGCTGGTGTAAAAAAAAAAGTGTTACATTGCTGTCTGTAGAAAAACACTATGATTGGTTCAAATCAGTGTATCACTCAAAGAGTCCGGTAGCTCCGCCCATTTTGGCATTCACATGGCCTCTCCCTCCCCATCATTATATTTTATTCTACATGTTTTATTTTTTGCCCTTTTCTGCCTCATTCTCACTCACTCGATCAGACTACATTACCATAACCTCCCTAAAAGTGATTACATTACCATGGCCTTCCCCAAGCCTGACTGCATTACCATAGCCTTTCCTACACTTTGTAGTCAGAACTGACCTCATTAAATGAGAATATACCTGGTAGCCTCTGACCTTATCACTGGAATCTGTTTCCTTTCCCTCAGTTCTACGTGACAGTTAGCGCACCTGTCACAGACAGCATGATCAAAGCTACTGAAGCTAGACTGAAGCGCAGACAGGGCAAAGAGAACCACTCCTAATGAATTACTGACAATGCAAACAATCCATATAAACAGCTGTATGTAAGTAAGAAATGGCCAGTTAGAGCAGTCTGTCAGACCAGCTAAAGAGCAAAACTCGGCACCCTGTTTACTGCAGTCAATTCCAGCGCACAAGTGCAACAGTGGAGGTCTATTGATTTTGTTTTATTTCGTTCATCAGCTTTCCAATGAGAGATTTGCACTTCTCTAATTGCACAACCCAAGTAGAATCTACGAGCCGTCAATTCGCTTTCTTTTATCTTGCGCTGCTACCGTCGTTATTACTAATTAACTTAATTGAAAGGCTATATCACCAACGAAGCCTGGTGAGTTGGTCTCATTCAGTAATGCGTTTAGATGCGGTGCGTGCCAAGGAGCTATGCAAGAAAGAAAAGGCAATGAGAATCCCTATGGAAGGGATGAGGTCTGAGGTCCGATTTTCAAGTGGGGGTGAATTAGGTTTCCTTCCCCACAGATCTACACCTCTGTGTGATGGGATGTGTTGCCTGGGACAGCTGAATGAGTGCAGCTGAACGAGTGTGAGCGGATGAGAGAGAAAGAGAGGAAGAGAGAAAGAGAGAGCAGGAGGAGTGCACATCGTATGCTCAGACCAAAGCTGCACACATGTAGGCTGAAACTCAGCCACTGCCAACACTACCGCATTTCAGCACACCACCATTTAGGCCTGCTAACACTCAAGCCTTCCATTAATAAGCAGCCGCTGAATTATACATGAGAATGCTGAGAGATGCTCTAAAGCAGCCCACGACTCCAGAAAAACGACAGAGAAGATGCAGCAGGAGTTTATGAAGGAAGACAAATAGGGAGGCAGCTGTGGCCAGCATTCCCATTCCACACAGGCGTGTGTCCGCGCGCGAGTGTGAAAGTGTGATTGAGTGAGTCAGTGATTGAGTAAGTGATTGAGTGAGAGTGAATGAGTATGTGTGTGTGCGTGTGTGTGTGTGTGTGCGTGTGAGTGTATGTGTATGTGCGCATGTATGTGTGTGCTTATGTGTGTGTGCGTGTGTCTGTCCTACATGTGTTTCCCTTTGTTTTCTGATGTCACAGAGTGACCAGGTCCATGCACAAAGCCTTTTTTTTTTTGCACTGCAAGGGGCAGCACGTACTGTAGACAGAAACCTTTCACAGGAGACAGATGGACTAGTCTCCAGTATCTCCAGCCATCCCTCCCTGCTCCTCCGCTGGGGCCAGGGGCAGGAGCCTCGCAGTGCCAACGCTCTCCTTTTCCCCCACACATCGCCGGCCTCGCCCGGCTGCCCGGCCGGCTGGCTAATCTGTGAAGATCCTGCCACAGAGCAGGCTGGCAGAGCCCCTCTGATGCAGGAACGGCAGATTGGATGCTTTCTCTGCCGTGGCCGAGGCTGCTAGGCGACGCACTTCCATCACTCAGCGCTCTGAGCTTGCGAGGGAGCCGGGGAAACGCCGTTCTGATCCGTTTCAGGATCAGTCAGGCCTTTGATGCGTTTGATCGTGAAAAACGAAACGAACAGACGCTCGGGGTAGCAGGGAAACGCTCCGCTGTGCACCAACATGTTACGTTATAAGAATAACAGCAGCGTCAGACTCAGGTAGTATGAGCTGTGATTTACAGTTATGGTGAGCATTATGAAACAGACACCCCCCCAACCACCTTCCCCCCTGCCAAGTACAGCAGGAATACTGTACCTTACAGGAAGGCAATCCATTAAAACAGACATGAGTAGTGGAAAGGAAGTCATTTTGTATGTGCATGAATGACTGCGTGCGCAAGTTGGGAGTCATAAGTTATTTCACGGCTCAACACCTATAAACACACACACACACACACACACACACACACACACACGCGCGCAAGCAATATATAGTACAAGTATATACGTGTATATGAGTCCAGAGGGAGCTGTGTTACTATGGCAATGATCCAGGAGTTCCTTATTGGGCAGTGGGGACAGCTAGCTCCTCACAGTACGGAGACTGGAGCAGCAGGCAGTGTGTCCTGGGAAATACAGGCCAACGTGTCGGAGGAGCAACCCTGGCTCACATCCCCCGTGAGGCAATGCATAAGTCTGACACATTAGGACATGTAAGAGTCACATGGTCCCTCCCACCGAGAGCACAAGCCGACAGGCTGTCACGGTTGTTTTTGATCTGGGTTTATGATGAAGTAAAATGAGGATAAACTGCACAGTATTTCACATCAGAAGATTAACGCAGGCCACCTGTGAACCGCAACAGACCATCATTTTCAGAACACAACATTTCTTTCGCCCGTCACCATCACTAAAATATCTCAGCACGTGAACTCCTATGACCTGATTATGTTAAAATGGAATTCTACCAGAACCAGAACACGTGCACACAGAGACAGGCACAAACAAGCACACACAACACACAAACATACACACATATACGCAGACACACACACTCACACACACACATACACACACACATATACACAGACACACACAGACACATGGAAACACACACACAGACACACACACACACGCAGAGGTACAAAAAGACACGCCCATACACACAATCAAAGCTGCTGGATTGTGATTGAAATGTCAAAGGTCTGGACAATGATCTATCCCCCAGCCAGGGAGGCCAGCCCCCATGCACGCTACTTGGTAATTACACAGGGGTGCAGGTCACTGGTCTCTCGCCCCCTCTCCATCTGGAAGGTTCTAAATCAGACTGGGCCCTGCAGTTAAAACCCCCTGCAAGGTGGTGTTGGGTTTGAGAGGCACAGTGGGGAGCCACAGGCCTGCTGGGGGCCACTCGGACACAGACATCTCTGGAATGTTCCCCACCAAGCTAGGAACATTCAGTCCAAACCTACCAGCACCTCTGTCTTTCTTCTGCTCTCAGACTCTCTTCCTTACATGCCGTCTCCCACCTCTCTCTTTCAGTCTTCCTACTCTCTTCCTATGTTCTCTTCTCTGTCTCCCATAATTCTCAGTCAGTCTTTATCTGTTTCCAGCTTCCATCTCTTTGTCTCCTGTCCCCTCAGTGTTAAATCTCTCGCTGCCCTTCTTCTTCTGTCCGGTTTTCTTCTCTTTGTCTCTCTCTGAAATCTCTGTTGTCATTTTCTCTCTCTGTCCATCTCTCTGTCTCTCTCTGTCTTTTGCTCTCTCTGTTGTAGGCAAGGTTGTGTCTGTGACTCTACATGTCTAGCTGGACACCATTATAACCCCATTATAGCATTAAGACAGACCATTTGGCACTACACAACAAAAATATCAGGGCATTTTCCTTCCCACATTAACTCTTTGACCCTTAGGCCAAGAGACATAACACCAATAGAACCATGCTGCAAAAAAGGATGTGATTCTGTCATTTGTGTGACTAATTTGTGTGTTTTTGAGAACTTCTTAATGGCCCGTAAAATACACTAATTGTAATTGAGAAGCATCCAACTTGCTTCCCTCTAGGACATCTTAATGAATATCCACAGTCAGTCCAGCCACTCGAGAGAAGCTGGCTGGGCTGTTGTTTTGGCTGATTATTGTAACATTAGGAGCACAGGGAGAAAGAGGGTGTCAAGTGAAGTCTGCTGTTTGTTTCTCCTACTTGAGCTCTCCGACGGCAGGCATTAGCTCAAAACTCCCTTCAGTCCGACAGCGAATCCAGGGTCATCAGGAGTAAACGCACATCAGCAGGGAGATCACGACTGAGCACGAGGTCGAGTGCTCTGAAAACAGAGCCGCAGGAAACAGGAAAGACAGTTTGAGACATCGCCGTCCTAATCCCAAAAACCAAGCTGTTCAATCCCCCCCCCCTGAAAAACTGGTTAAGGTGAAACGATTCTTTGTGAGGTACAGGCAAAAAATACTATTTTTTGTCTCAATTACAACTACGCTCGGTGGGACGCTTTATAAGACACCGCTAGCAGAAATGTGGTTAAAGAAAGGCAAATAAATCCAGGCACCTCGACAGCGGCAGCCTGAGGCCTAACTCAGTGAGGGATTTGGAGAGGATGTCTCAACGACTCTAAACGCTCGGAACGGTAGGGATAAAAGAGCTAATCCAAAATTAGGCTCTTTTCCTTCAAGGGGCTTTCTCGTTAAGTTGGGTTCGGATGCATCGTCGCTGAGAGGTGATTCAGCACGGCCCCCTCTTTGAGAAATTGGGCCGAGTGTTGGAGACGAGGGAGCTCAGGGCTGTCTGCGAAGGTGACGGCTCGCCCTTGTGGGCTCCTCAGACCGGCGGCCATTTGGAAACCACCTCAGAGGGAGAGCCGAGGACCAGTACTCGCCCAGCACTTCCACAACGTTGCATAATTTAAGGGTGGAGTCTACGCACACCCGCTCCACCGGCTCCTCTGGTTGCCGGGGCCACGTGGTGGATGTGTGGGGGGTGGCTGCCAGTGCTCCGGTGACGCCGGACGGATGGCGATGGTAACCACGGAGATCTTGTTCCCTCGTGACAGGTCCCATGATCAGATGAGCAGGCTGAGCGTATGGCGCACAGAGACAACCCAGTTCCCTCATCATGGCTGTGCCACTTTCTATTAGCCAATCCGCTCGCAGCCTTCACTCTTCATAGGCACATACTGTAGAGAAGGCGAGCTGGGAGCAGAGAATAACGGCCTCTAAATAGAGCTGAAGGCCGACACTGGTGCTGAGGGGTTGTATATGGCACCCCTCACACCCAATTCCAGTACGAACATGTCTGCCCATCTTTACTGGAAGGAAAGTAATTACACAGGAAAACATATAGATGCTCTGGTAACAAAAAAAACTATCTAAAGCAGATATCAGCAGACTATTCCCTGAATGGACAGGCTTGCAATAAAGGGAAGACATTTACTTAAGAATGATGAGCAGCAAGTCAGCAGATTCTGCATAGTGCCACCTGCAGGCAGACAGGAACCTAGATGCCTATCTGGAACTTGGCTGACTGCCAGCTTTGGCACTGGGAGCTACGGAGGGGTATGTGCAGGGGACCTCTCTCCTTCTCCAGGGTGGACAGAATTCTGATCAATCATCCTTCCTTTTCTCCTTCGTGATGCAAATCTTAGAAAATCTCTGATCTTGGACC